>NW_028288689.1:4148088-4301911 GCF_059628265.1 Tinamus guttatus
TTGAAGTGCTCAGCAGATCAAATAAGGGACTAGAAATCAGACTCTGCAGTTTGTGCATAGCTCACCGGGGCCTGGCCTTGCGGCTCCTTCCAGAGCTTGGCCCTGCATGGGGCAGCGCTCGAGGCCCTTGGGTCTGGCCAAGGCACCATAAGCACAAGCACCTGAGAGAAATGATTCATGTTATGTGAAGTCTCAGTAAGGACGGTGTTCTTGGTTTTGTTGTTTTGTTTTGTTTTGTTTTTTTTCAGAGTCACCTAAGATAAATATTAAAAACAATATCAATGCCTTTTGCTGTCCCTTGGTTTCTATGATCCTCTCATCCAAAATCCAGAGCATTAATGAAATTGGGTCTGTTAGGAACCTAGAAGTAAAAAACTATCAAAACTGTTAGAACCCGTATTGCTTGTAATCAAAGGGTGGAAGAGGCAGAGAATTCAGGAGATGTAACAAAACTAGTGTAAAATGTAGGAACGGAGAAAGGGGAAAGAGTAATGCAGGACAAAGAAAAGTAGTGAGAGAGTTTGCGGAGGTTGCTGTGTCAAGTTGCTTGTTCAGGTATTTCCGAAAATTGTGCAGCCACGGTTCTGAATTTGCTGATTTATCTTGATAACACATATTTTAACAACTGTAAGCTAACTGGATAATGTATTGAAAGCCAGGTTAAGTAAGGTTTAAGGTAAGATCACTTCGTCTAGAGAATAATGAGGGGCGCATTTTACCCTGTGCATGCACCTTTCTATTTGCAAGTTGCTCCTTCTCATTTCTATTGATAAATGGTCATGATTCTTATGTCAGTTTACAGGTTAAACATAGCTATTTGTAATGCTGTGAGAAATCCGTACCCATGTGTGCTGGTCCTTTGAACTGTCCGAACATTTAGGTTCAGTCTCTGGAGCTATTCTGGAAGTGAAACTGAAGTCAGGAACACATAATATTGATAATACCATGACTAAATGAATGGTTTGGGGTGTGGGGGGGTTGTTTTTGTTTTTTAAATACGACTAATGAAAATCATCTCCTGTAATAACAGGAACACACATAAAACTAAGCTCTTCCAGTGTGTATGGGGCCTTCCCTCTTAGCCGCTTGTGTTTCTTAATGCTTTTCTCAAATATGGGGAATAGGATGATCCAGTTGACTCGATTAAGGATAAATTTCCTCAGCTCATTTATGGAAGGGAAAGATCAGAGGCAGAAAAGTTTTATGCAGTCACAAATTCCTGTAACAATCATTCTCAAGATAGGTATAAAATGACTATTTAGCATCCTAAGAATACAATGGGATTTATATATTTATTTTGGTAAACTTCTGAAATATGCAGTACCACCTTTATTTTGAGCATGGAGCGTTGATACTGGACGTTTGACCATCACTGCACTATGTTGACTATACTGAGAAAAACCATGTGGTTGGTTGGGTTTTTTTTTAGCTAATGAAAGATTTTGTTTTTCTAAGAAACTTTATCAGGATCTGTAGTAGAAATACACCTGGGATCTTGGTAGGCAAAATTTATCTTAAAAGCCAACAAACAAGCAAGAAACTGTGAGCTTTCTAACCTTTAGCTCTTCTAAGGTGCTAAGAAAAAACTACAGCTATAACGTGGCCTTGTCATCCGACTGAAAGGGACAGCAGCTTTCACCCGCCAGCCACTTAGGTTCAGGTGATATGAAAGCCTTAAAGTGATTACAAGTTCAAAGGCCTTTGGTTAGTTAAATAAAATGGTTTATCATCTCCCTGCATGTAGAATATGCATTTAGAAATTCATGCAAAAAAAAAAAAACCATACCAGACAGTATGCTCATTTTTAGCCTGGCCAGTTGAGAAAAGCCCCAACTGCTTAGCTGTGGTGGCTGAATCATCGCTGCAGTTTTGGAAGGGAGCCTGTCACAGAGAGGAGGTGCAAAGATATTTCCACTACTGCTTCATATGTTCCTGCTGGAGCCACAAAGCTGCCAAACCAACTGCTTTTCTGCCCTGAAACTGTACGGGAGCGCGTGTGCGCATGCCGTTTCTTCCTGAGGTTTGCTGTTTGCTCTCCACTAGGAAGACTTGATACAGCTGCTGCTCCTTGTCATTTTTTATCACATTGTCCTGGGCTTTGATTGCATCATTTTCAGATGTCTCCTGCTATATATAGAAAATAGGACATCTCTAAATATATTCAGCGTACAAATTATTTTTCAGGCAAATAGCTATTTGTACCCACTCGCTAAAGATGATCTTATGTAAAAGGCAAAATAGCCAAAGTGATGCAGGGAAATATTAGTTATCACCCCCAAATAAGCTGGAAGAAAATAGCAGAAGCTGTTCAGCTGAAGTTGTAACATATTAACTCTTACAAGGTATTTTTGTTTATTCAATGACAGCTACTGCTGCTGTTTTTTTCCTTCTTTGCTGTTGTTGCATGTTTGTATATCACACCGCAAAGAGTAATGAAATTTGGGGAGTAGTATCTGGCAGATTTTGTGTACTTTAAGCAGTGACCTCTTCATAGTTGCTTCTTAACTGATTTCTCGAGATGGAGGTGAGCTGGAACAGTGGGGCCTGGCATGAATCACTCATCGGGCTCTCTTACCATAACCTGTTTAAAACTTCACCTAGGTTTAACGTAGATAACTACATAGAGTAGAAAAAGAGCTGGGAGCAATGAAGTTTAAATGGACTTAATGACTACTCTTCACAAAAGCTCTTTAGCAGGGAGAAATACTTACTTAGAATACACTTTTTCATCCTTTCTCATTGTCAATATTCAGAAAAATCTGGGGGAATTTCCTGCATCTCAACCAGCATGTAGCTCATAAATTAGAATATGAGGAAAGTTCTGGAGCCAATACAGCTGTAAGCCTCTTCCCAGAAAACCCGGAAATAAATCCCACAGAAATGTTGCCTGTATGAGTACAGGCAACAAGGAACGCTGTGCATGGCTACAGTGGCCTAGAGATCTTTGCAGTTCAAGGTCATAAATATGAATCTGCCCCAAGCTGGTGGTGACCGTGAGCCCCAGCTGTCTGAAAGCCACATTTCCCAATAATAACTGAGATTGGAAATGGGAAACAGGAATGCAGAAATACATGAAAAGCTTTTGAAAGTGCCCTTGCAGGTTAATATTGTTACTCCAGTGAATAAGTCTCTTGACGACTGTGAGTCTGTGGCCACTTATCTGGTCAGTTTGCTATTCATCTCCTCTGAGTGTAGGGTAAATGCCTTATATTAGGGTTGTGATGAAGAGCAAACCTAAAACGTTAAAATATTAGAAATGAGTTAGCCAAGCAACCAAAAAGGATAGGCTGTTGCAATAGCAAGCACAAAACAGGGAAACAAAAGCTAACATTTGGATAGGGTTGGCTGCACTGGGATTTGCAATCTTGAAAACAAATTAGTTTGATATATAACACAGATCTATTCTTGTAAAATAAGGAGAAGATATTGAGTAAAAGAAGAGGTATAAAAATACCTCTTCTTGGTCCCAAAATATTTTTCAGATAAAGCCAGAAGCAAGAATGTGCTGAAACAAAATAATACCTGAATTTCTCAAAAACTCCAAATGTTGAGTATAAATAAGAAATTGTGGTGTAACAGACTGAAGAAGATTCAACTTAATTCCATTTTTAGAAGATGAAGTGAGGGGAAACTGGCAGTAGAGATTGGGACAGATGAAAGGATCCAGAATAATTTGCCTTAATGTCCTAAAGAGGGAAAAAAAATCAAGATAAGGAAGAAGAGCTGTCAAGCAGTACTGGTAGAAAGTAGAAATTTGCTCAAATTAGATCACTGCAAGAGAAGAATTCTCACCTTTCCCTGTGCCAGAGTCTAAAAACTGAGGCCAAATCCAGATATTAATTTGACATTTAGAGATTGTTCCTTTAGCAGAAACTGGAACCAAAATCCAAACACACCTTTCAGAAGTATGAAATCCAGACATAGAGCAGGATATAGGCTTTCCTTCCTGCCTTATCTTTGCAACAAGGAGACTCAAAAACCAGCTCAAATAATTTATTTTTAAGAAACAGTGTTTTAATTAAAATCTGGACAAATCAGATTGGTCAGGCTTGCATTAGAATAATTATACACTGTTCCAGACTGTCCTGTTCCTTTCTGCTGCAGGAAGGAAATAATTCTTATGAGCTAATTTCAGGAATAGCTCACTCCAGAAAACTGTTCACTCCTGAAGAGTTGTTTGGTTGTTGTTCCTCATCTTGCTCCTCTTTGTAGGACCAACACAGATACAGATTTTCAGAGCCTGTAGTTCTTAAGAAATGGTGGCATTTTGCTAATATTTTTTGCAGAATATTTCAATATTTTTCAGCACTATTTCTGCTGAAAAAAAATCCAAAAATTGTTTTCTAGGATGACTTGAATTTTTTACTTATGAAGAATAATCTTCAAAGCTTTTAAGATTTTTTTTTGATTTTGAAGGCAATTACATATAAATTTATATACAAAACAAACTGAGATAGTCTTGCCTGAAATCTATTAATTTTTCTCACTTGCAGAAAATCACACTAAAATGTATTTGATTTCTGACATGATTTTTTTAATTGTTAAGATGGTCATAGGGAGAAATCTTACTCGTTTTGTCAATTATATAATGAAAGCAATTTCATTTTGAGAAATCCTCTTGCATAGCCTCAGATATCCGAAAGGAGGAGGCCAAGAGCTGCCTGGTTTCGACGTGCTGCTGGTGCTCGTGGCCTGTGAGGGTTTTCAAGGCCACCACTCATTGGAGCCCCGACATGAAGGTCAGATCAGAAGCAGCATTCTAGCTCTGTATAAGTGAATTCATTTAGGTATCAGAAATAGTACTATAAATTCATACTGGCTTCTCATTTACAGTTACCTACACAAAGTGCAGCACTAACAGTGATTTATTTTGCAGCTACCTGGATGTCGCCCAGGGTTGTACTGTGTCTGTTGTTGTAGGTGGGGGGGGGAAAAAAACAAGGTGAAAGGGCGAACCCCAGAGGTTCTAGCTGGATGAAGCAGCAAATAAGATAAGCTCTGGATATATTTTTAATGTTCTGACTTTTAAGCTGTGCCTGTTATGTATTTGGTTATTTCTGAATGGAAGCCTTTAGGCAGCCCTTACATCTGCCTTGTGTCTAGCAGCTGGACCTGCTTTTAAGAAGGCTCTTTTCCAGAGTATTTACAGATGTGAATGGGAAGGTGGATCTCTGTAGGCTGCCAGTATAGAGAAAAGAGAAGCGCAGGCTTAATTCAGAGCCAAAGCCAGAATTGCTCACTAGAGGAACTCTCTCTTGCTGTGGAATGGAGAAAGGTACAAGAGAGACATGTGTTAAAATTAACGTTTATGGATCTCTCTTTATGTCATTTTTACAGTCAAGTACTTATTAAGCCATATAACTTGAGGGCCTGGGAAGAGGCAAGCCATTCCAAAACTGGAATGGTAATAATGCTTGAGTTTTGCCAAGAAAAAAATGGCTAGGGATCTATGAAAATGTAGCCACAATTAAAAGGAGATGGAAAACATATGGAAGAAAAGTAGGGCTCTTGTGTGGCGGTTGTTTTTCTGACCTGTGTTGTAACCCTTTGAATCTTCCAGAATAGTTTTAGAAAGGAGCCTTCGTGCCATAACGCAGTCCCCTGGGATAGGGTTGGTGCAAACCCTAGTAAGGAACAGGGCTCCCGGGACGTGTCCCGTGCGCTAGCAGCGAGCCTGGCTTATCCGTGCTCCGCTCTCCTTGCACAGCTTCCACCCATAGGCAGTGCTCGAAGAAATGCTCTTGAAATCTCAAAAAGGATGGGAAAACTGTTCCCAGATCGATTTTTAATTCCCGAGGACTAGTAAATCTTAGCAATAATGCAACAGTTTGTATCTTGACTAAAACCCACTTAAGTAAACTAAGTGCATCACTGCTGAGTGGAAAAACATGAGATGTTCTCGTCCCACTTTCACGTTTCAATGTCTTTCAAAAACTTCAAAACTATCTTGAGAATTTTGTTATGTAGAGACCTTACAGTATTCCTTAGGGTATATCTTTTTTGGAGATGCACACAGCCTGTATTTGCTATTCTGTTTTCTGGACAGCAGCTTTGCTAAGCTTTGAAAAGAGGATGTTAGCATTTTTAAAGCCTTTTTTCCCCTTTTTATTATATGAATCAGTGTTCTTGAAGGAGTCAAAGTTCAATCCTCCTGCTGCATTACAATGCCTTTCAGTCTAATATTAGAGAGCGAGTCCCATTTTACTTTGTAATACGAAGCTTCACTTCGGCATTAATTTCATTCGAAAAGCAGCTGCACTTATAATAGATTCCTTTTAAGCAAAATGGAAAATATACATTTATCAAATGACTTTCTTCCAGTAATGCTGCAGCAGTCTTCATTGCATCAAAGTTGTCAGCAATCAGCCCATCTTTCTGAATAAAGATGTGCCAAATCATAGAAGCCGACTTGATATTGAATAAGCAATAAGTGAATTCTGTGGTAGGTGGACAGACAGACGCTATCTCAACTTTGATAATATAATGTATTTATTTATGCCCACATCTCCTAGCTTTAGCAAATGAATTGTTTTGGGGATATTTCCTAAATAGATGTGAAAAATGATGCTATCAGAATAGAAATCATACTTTCCAAAGTTCTTAGCCTAGGATGCTAATAACACCTGATTAAAATCGGAAGATTTTTTAAAATCAGCTTAATCAGTTTTATCTTTCTCTGCTGAGACTTTCTCTCTCCCAGCTTGTAAGTAATGTCTTGCATTGATTTTCACAGTCTGGTTCAGCCCAGTTTTGTTGTATTTGGATTTGCAAGAAAAGCAACATTTAGCTTGCTCAGAAGCCCTTGAGGGGCTCTTTTTGCAATTTGGGAAAATGCTAAGTCCGATTAAAAGGTTAATATAGATTTAGATTGATAATTAAACTCAGATTATTCTGTGGGTTGGATTAACTGTTCTTTGCAACAGACACTATTGCTATAGTTTTTCTCAGTGGCAGAACAACATTAGTGACTTGGTTCTCCCCTCCTGAGCCAAGCTCCTGATGTGAAGTAAGGGGCATGTCAGCATTTTCCCCCATGGATTCTATGGATTTCACCCCCCTGGAGATTTGATATTTTTTATTTTATTCTTTTGCTGATACTGAACGTGTTCAGGGACGCTTTCTCTCACTGAAGCCTTGATGTAAGGGTAGGTGGTGGAGACAAAAAGGGAAGATGTTTTCAGTTCATTCAGGTTGTAGGTGAATTCCACAAAGCCAAGGAATCAGGCAAGCATTTATGAGAGAATCAATTTTCAAGTTTTTAATTAAGACACTACATTTTTGGTGGGATATTTATGATGGCAGTGTCATTTCGTTTTCTGACATGAAACAATTCCAGAGAGGTACTGCATGATAATCAACAACAGATTTGATCTGCAGCTAAAGGGGAAGGCAAGTCTGCTCTCCCATATCTCTCCTCTCTGCCTCCTTGCCAACCAAAACTGAGTTGAAAAATAATTAGAATACTGAGAAGGGAAAAAAAAAATGCCATGAATAACAACATACTTTCAATCAGCAAAAATTGAATCAAAATAATCATGCTTTCATCCTAATCACCAGCTTTCAAATTTCTCTGAGCCAAGTATTTCTGTTCTGACAGTTATGTTCACAGCTTTATAGGTAGAGATACCCCCTAAAATGAATGGCATGGTCACTGACATCAGTAGAATTACAGTGCTTAAACATCTTGACAAGCTGCATTGGCCTCAGTCTGTTTTTCATCTCTTTTGAGGCACGAATCCTGCCCTGCTTTCATTTGACATGTGCTTGCAAGTCTTGTAGCAGCACGTTTGCACATCACCGCTGCCCGCGGGCACAGCCTGGGAAGCCCCAGAGATGGGCCAGGTTCCAGGAGCACCGGGCTGCTAGGCCGGCACACGATGCTGGACGATGTAGCAAACTTCTTCGTTAATGTTACTGGATAGTGGAGTGGAGAACAGGGCACGGCAGAACTGAGCTACACTGCAATCCTTGTCTGCACTAGCAGTGCGTGTTCCCCAGCTGTATGAGAAACTTCAGCTGTAACTTCCTCCTCAATGAGCTCCAGCTCATAAAAGTTAAAAAGGGTGGAAAAATTCACCACCGCGAAAAGACTCCTAAGCTTTTTGGTTGGAGTTTTGGGAGCCTGGCTGAGTGAATTCATCTTCCCTCCTCAGGGAAGCTTCTCTTCATTTAATTAAGAGCCCCACTACTTGCCTGGTGTACTGGTAGCTAGTAATTCTCTTGAACAGGTCCATCCCCGGATTAGGCAGTCCTGAACAGATGCACGGTGCTGAAACACTACCACACCGAGCTGCAAAAGCTCCTTTTTTAAAGGCTTATAATGGGAGTTGAATTCCGGCTGATTGGAATAGCGAATACCGGGTTTCTGACTGGCAGGCAGCAAATCAAATCCGCACTGCATTAGCAGAATAATAAGACAAACTGCTTGAGAAACAGTATGTCTATATAATTCTTTTAGGTTTGGGTAGATGCAAACCATCACCTTTTTTGATAATTCATCTATTGACAGCTTGAGCTATAGCACATGTATTAGAAAATGCTTAAGAAAATATGAATCAAGCACCCATTTATAGTTATAATGTTTATGAGGATAAAATAACTTTTTCCTAATGTATCAGGAACGTACTAATTTAGGTGAATATGGTATATGTATGAAGGGATGACTTTGCAGTTGGAAATGAATAATTCTGTGAAGCAAAAATATTGTTTCACTTGAAAATGTAGGGTAGCTAAATTAAATAGAAAGCAAATGCACTTGAATACTCGTTGTAACAGTCTGCTTGCTTAGCTGAAGAACATGGATAAATAAGCTGAGGTCACCCAAATGCTTAAGGTTGGTTTAACTATTTGTATATTCTTACTCTTGAAACTATTTTCACAGGAGTTCAGCCACATAACTCTCTATCATTCTCTGAAGCCTGATTATTTTAAAATTTATGAAGGTAGAGACATAATGTGTAGCCATCAAATAAGTAATGGAACTATGGGCACAGAAGCTCAGGCTCAGCTGTTGTATATTTGCTCATCATTAAAAGATTCTTTTAACAGTGAATTGTGCTCTCAGTTGAAAAAATGCAAGTGATTTTCTATAATAGCTGGCCCACACTTGATCCAAACAAGGAATAGATGAGTAAGGGGAAACATTTTAGAGGTCTTACATATTTGTAATTTGTACTTCACTCACGAGGTAAGTTCCATAATCATGATGAGATCATACTGTAGATTTTAGTCCTCATTTTCAAAGCGTTGTTAGTGGACCAGCACATAATGATATGAGGAGATATTTTCCTATTTGGCTGTACTTAAGTGCCTACAGTAAAGCTTAGTAAGGTAATTTTTACCCATTATTTTTTAGCTTATGTAGAACTCTGCCATGAGAGAACAGGGTATTCACTTATTTTAATTTTTGCAATATTTATCATTAACTAGTTCCTTTGCAGTAGGGACCAGACATGGTGATGACTGAGTCTCTTATATCAAGGGATAAAAAAAAAACCCAGGATCTTGTTGCAGGTGCGCAGCAATGTGTCCTAGCGCTCCCCTTCCCTGTGGAATGGAAAAGAAGGCCTGAGTTAAAACAAAGCAACCATGTGAGGTTTTTATCAGGTATTTTCCTGCACAGGTATGGGTTTGGAATGCTGCGATTTTATGGATAGGACTTAAAATATCCTGCTCTGCCACTGATGAGTTGAGCAACTTTCAACTGGTTGCCTAGGCTGTCATTTCAGAGGACAGTTAATTCTGTTATAACGTGGTCTAGGGCGTGGGGGGTTTTTTGGTGGGGATGTTTGTTTGGGGCGGGGGGAAGAAACGCGGGGATACTGGTTTACAGTTTTCTCCTATTTCTTTCAATATGCTGGGTGACACTATCGACTTCAAGTTCTAAATTGTTGACAGAAACTTAGCCCAAAAGAAAAGGAAATTGAGACAATATCCAGATTGACAACTTTGCGGCTGTTTGTCCTCTGTTTGCCTCCGTTTTTCCAGTTGTGCGAGGGGATATATTTGCTCTCATAGAGAACTAGAGGCTCAAGTGAAGAACACAGCATGGGTGACGTTACTGCAAAGGACCAGGCAAAAGTATTGGGATAGTGAAGAAAAGAATATTTTTTTTAATAAAATGAAAGCTTGGTGGCTGTTCTTTTGCAATATAGTTAAATATATTTTATGGTGATTCATGCAGTAAGGTTAAGCAATGCTAAGGAAGAGAGTGCTTAGACCAGCGTTAATGTGCATGGGCAATGAGTGGAGAATTCCTTTTGTTTGCTAGGCATGCAAGTTGCCGTTCTTCCTTTTCTCCTCACTTGTCTGAGGTTTATGCAACAGATGGATTAATTTAGATTTTCCATTTATTGAAGAAAAAAAGAAGAAAAAAACACAAGAGTAAAAATATTGTGCATTTACCTGAATAGCTCATGCAGCATGCATGCTCTTTTTAAACCTGCCTATTGGCAGTGGAATGACTTTGGCAAAGTTCCATGTTCTGGGGATACCAATACTAGGTTATTTTTGTTTGTTTTAATTATTCAGTTCTGATGTGAAAAGAGAAAGGGCTAGGAAGACTTCCTATAATTTGGCCTCTTATCTATTTTCAGAATAAGTAAGGTAGCTTGTCAAGTCTTCCCCCATGCACTGAAACCTTCAGAGCATCTTGCCCCAGCCTCTGTATCAAGTTACTGATGTTTACAGCCCTCCAGGGAGTATTTCCAGAAGTTGTGTGGCAACTACTTGCATTCAGGAAGGGCCGTGTGTATATGTCAGCGGGGGTGTGTGTGCATGCACGAGATGAGGACCGTGCCGAGCAGTGTCATTCCAGTTGCTCGATATGCCTGAAACAAATGTGCTTCAGGCTGATCTCGTGTACTTCATACAGATTTTTCAGCCTCTGGCATCTGGAGTTTGCCTGGCTTAAAGGGGAAAAAATGGTTTGATTTTCAAGATTTTAGAGCTCCAGATCAAGTAGCTGGGCTTGGTGTATTTCTGTGCCTGAAAATAAACCGTTTGTATAGATCCTTGTTGCCCTCAGCTTACCCGTGCAGGTGTATATCTAAGTTTTCCCTTTCCCATGATGTGCTGAAGATCACATTGAGGGAATGCGTTAATTTCTGTATAGTCATACAAGTACTTACGCATGGATCGTTCTTCATTGTAAATACTGTATATAGATTTAGCTGTTTAGTTTTATATCCAGCGTTTCTGGATTTAGGTTGCACAATGTTTTTTGTTTTTAAGGTTTTTAACTCTATGGATTAACAATAACTTTCCTCATATCTTAAGCTTAGTGGTAACCCTAACAAGTTGGTTTACTGCTATATCTTAGCAATTTTTTTAAGAAGATTCTCTTAAAAATGCAGTGATTCTGATGTACAGACAAACATTTTGAGACTAAGCACCACAATAAGAAGAGTTATAGACTGTAAAATTTTAGAGAACAAGTAGTCAGTGTATATAAGAATTTTTGACTTATTGGATTTTTTTCTTTCTATTTTAACAGTTTGCTTTTTTCTAATGATTTGTTTTTAGCTATCTTTGTCTATGTATCTTTTAAGCATGTTCTTATGAAATATATTTCACTTTATTATTTCTGTACTATTATTCCTGGTTTCCACTGCTCTTGCAAAAGGTACGAGTAGGATTCGACAGTCCTGTCTACATGAGAAGGATATTTTTTACATCAAAGTAAGTGTATACGTGAAATCCTGACCATTTGCTTTCAGCGTCATGTTCACTCAAGGATGCTGCGGGGCTTAGGGAACAAGATTGGCCTCTCGAGTAGTGTTTCGAAACACCACCGCTGCTTCATGCGGCACAGCAGAGCATGCTTCAGTCAGCTGCAATCTGACTGAAACTCAAATTATCTTGGCCTCAAAGAGCGAGTGTGCTATTGATCTGAGTCCATGTTGTTAAACTAGTCAAACAGTGTAGAAGTCTGTATCATGCTGGTGCATCCTTTCACTAAATATTTAAATAAATAGGATGACTCAGGCTCTGTTGTTAGCTGGATAATTAGGGAGATGGAAATTAAATATCCAGTCCATTCAGGTGCCCTCAAAATAGAGGGGGATTAAGAACTTGCTCCTTTTTAACTTTTCTAGGGACCAAATACCTGTTTCATTTTTCTGATTCAAAAAACTAATTCCTGTATCCCTCACATGTAAGCAGGATATGCTTAAACAAGGAAGGTGTCTTTCTGCTTTTGTCTGTCTTGCTTCACTGTTTCCGCCATCTTGCTCAGATCTCGATCAGGAGAAAAGGCAAGAGGTATTTGGCTTTGTGGCAAAGTTTGCAGTGGCCCTTGAAGTGCAGTTCTTCCCTGTGGACAATGGGGATGGATTCGTTTCATTCTCCATGGGCAAAAAGCTTCTTAGGCTAAGTACGGTCATGTCCCTAACTTCATCTCTCCTAGGACTCCCTGACTCTGCACACTCACCGCAAATCTGTCCCCATGCTTTGGGGAGAATCAACAGTAACATTTGCCCAGAGGAGGAGTAAAGGGACATTGCTCTGGTCCTATTGCTCATGCACTGGCAGAGCTGCAATGCTGTGAGACTGGAAAGGCAGTGAATGGAGCTGGTGCTGCCTGACTGAGTTGAGGTGGCCCTGGGCAGGGTCTAAGGGGTGGCTGAGCTGACACTGCTTGACGTTGTACAGACTGGAAATCCATACGTTGCGTTGGGTAGAGTGTCCTCAGGACTTCTCTGGGCGCTGTCGTGAGGCCTCAGCCCTGTGGCCTGCACGAGGAGCCCGCCAACCTGCCACTTCTCACACAGCGCCAGCAGCCGTGCTGGGTTTGGCCTGGTGCCATCTCGACCTGTTATTTCATTGCATGTGAGGAATAGCTTGGGCCAGACACGTGTGTTTTAGCTCTGTTGGAGCTAAAACTGTGACTGCAGCAGTTTGTGCATGTTCGTCTGCCATCCCTTGCCCGTGCTGAAGGAGACCAGCCATCACGGCCTACGCTGAAGGGGTTCCCTGAGGCCTTCCATGAGACCTGGTAAGCAAGGCAGCTTTTACCTGAGGGGGTGAAAAGAAACAAGTAAAGAGATTATAGAAACTCAGAACTTAACCCATAGAGCTTGTTTCTCAGAAAACCAGATCTTTGGCTGCAATGTTGCTCACACTGCAACTGAGCACCTTAATTGTTCTAGGGTTGGGCCCAGCAAAACTGCGCTTATTAACGGCAAAAAATGGGAGCTGATTGTGCAAGCTGATTGCTCCGAGTAATCTATGTTTGTTAAGGGATTATTCCATAATATGATGATATCTGGAAGAAAATATGGTTGATCATGCTTATCTTTTTCTTGGACTCTTTCTTCTTGTAATAATAATAATAACAACGATAGATCGATCTAGAGGTCAGCAATTCTGGAGTGAATTCCTCATGAGTCGGGGCTGCTCTTCACTCTGATGTGTTTTTCCCTGCTGGAAGCAGTGTTGCACATCTTTCATTTCTCAAAGGAAAACGTGGGAAGGTATGTTACCTCCTTGTGATGTCCTGGAGGTTACTATGTTTGTGATGATTGCAGCATCGGAGTCTGCAACATTCTATGATTAAGTAAAGGAAAAAAATCTAAAATACTGCTTTAAAAAATGTTAAAAACAAGAGTTCTGACACGTTAGCGTAAAATGACCTCTTACATTAAGGATTTGTGGCAGCTACAAATTCACAGCATGGTCTTGATGCAACACTTAAAAAAAGAAAGAGTCCAATTGACATTTTACAGACAGAACAAAGGGTTGAAAGTTTATGACTTATGCATGACTACTTATGTATTACGTATTAGCCCCTTAAACTGGAACTAAACTCAGTATCACCCCTTAAAGAGGCTTCAGTCAGTTAATTATTAGTAAATTAAGTCCTTCAATCCTTCTGAAGGTTGAAGAACATTAAATTATATAGAGTCTACCCAGCAAAGGCCGAAATCTGACTTATTTTACACTCTGAAGTCAGCAGTGTTCAGGAGGTTGTGAAACAGGGCAAAGTCTGGCCCTTTTGGTAATTAACGCAGAGCAGTAATGGAGCTTGCTCAGAATGTCCCTGTATATCTGCGATGCCTCATGGTATAGAACTATAGGTCTCCAGGAAGGCAGCGCAGCATGGCAGAGTGACAGTAGAGGGGAAGAAAAACGTGCTCTACTTCAGGGCCTCTCTTGAATAAAATGATTTGTATGGATGTACTGCAATTTTCCTGTGAGCTTTGGGAATGTCTTTGATGCACTTGATTAGGGAACAAGATCTCAACCTTGTAGACTCAGTAAGATCTTCACATGCTTAAATACAGATAATTAGTCTCAGTTCTCTTCCTCTTTTTTAACTCACGTCCTTATGTTTTTTTTTCCTTTTTTTGTACTATTCATAGATTATGAGAGTTTGTTTAATTGCCAGTGTCCTACTCTTTCTAGTTTACCCAGTCCGAATGGCAGTGTTTCACTTCTATTTTATAAGAAAATAGAAATTTCAATGCAGATTTTTAAAGGAAAGTAGGGTTTTTTTTTTCCCCAATTATATCAACCCAGCATAACGAAGTGAATCAAAGAAGCTCCATATCCAGCTCCAAGCAGAGTGATCTACGCAATGTTTTGAAGATGTGCAGCCAGTGTTGGTGAACAGATGTGTCCTGACATAGTCTGTAAAAACAGGAAGCTTCTGTTGAGGTCCGTATTTGCGTCTTCACGGACAGCGGCATTTCAGCAAGGATAGGTTTTTATGTCCCTAGAGCTGTGCTCGGTTCCAGCAGCTTCGCTTGTCTGCTGTCTGTGGGACTGGCTTGAAGGTGGAGAATGCCAAGAACCCCCTTGGAGCACAGCCAGCTAGTTCTCCTTATGTAGATTGTCTGGAAATTGTATGATGACCCTTGAAATTTGGCCACTTAGTTCTCTGTCATGAGAGTCTGTTAGCCTACAGAGTTAGTCCAAGCTGCCGAACTTGTGAGGGATAGAGGAGTCTGCCAAATAGTCACACACGTTCAGCAGCGTCAGTGGGTAGAATATACATGGTGGAGCCATTTGCCTCTGTGATCAGGGGTAGAGGCTTGATCTTCAGCCTTGCTGAACATAGTTTTCCTCTGATTTCATGGCTCTGAGGGGCCTTGGTCCAGGTTAAATTTTGAGGAAGGCATATTGCACTGTATCTGGAACATGTACCAAGAGGTGCAGTCCTGTTCTTTCTTGCCTTATCACTAACTGGTTCAAAATATTAAACTAAGAAGTGCCTCATCTACATATCTGCAAGCCAATTCTCTATTTTATTTGCTACTTTCATAGAGAATTTAATGGGAAATCTATGGAGTATGTTGTGTCTTTGAACCTTTCATGTTTCTATGAATCCATTTTTTCAGTCAGTACCCATCTTGTTGTATATGGAAGGAAGAGGATCACAGAAAAGACCAAATGCAATTGGGCCTTGTAGCATGTGGGTGATTTCTTATGAAACTGTTCTCTGATCTCAAGATGTTTTGTTGACAGTGTGCGGGTGCTTAATTCTGTGTCAGAGCATGATAAAGATAATACAAAATGGAGCTTGCTGTGCATATTTGTGTGCTGGTATGTTTTGCAATGTTGAGGTGTGAAAGCTACCGACCAGAGTGTTACCTTTAATCACCCTACTGTTTGTGTTTGACACCAACTCAACTTGGGCACAGGTTAACAAAAAAACAGCAAAAAAGTGCTAGTTGTGTTCAGCTCCAGTGCACCAGCTCAGAATGGCTTTCTGTCTCGCTCCAGTGGTTTCTTGGAGGTGGGGATTGATCTGTGAATCTCTTGCATGATATGTTTGAAATATTTATCTGAGGTTGAACTGTCAGTCGGTGTCCAACTCACTCATCACCAGGCAGCAGAGGGAGGCAGGGCTGTCAGGAAGTTATCATTTCCATAAGATATGGCTCTGTTTTGATCTTTATGGACAGCAGGTTCCATGCTTTGTTACATTTGGCAAACGGAAGAGCTAGTTTGCGAAGCCCTTGCTTTAAATGGGGGAAATAGTAAACTGAAAGTAGCAATTATATCCGAACTGTGTTAACATTGTAGTTATGTGTAATATACTTAACCTTTCCTATTTCTCTCCTCACCTTCACTCTGCATTTTTCACTTTTCCTTATGTTGTTTGCCATGTTGGTGGGTTCTTTTTCTGATTTGTTTTATTTTTCTTCTTTCATTCTAAACATGCTGGTGACTGGTTTGCAACCCACGTTTCCAGTTTAACTGCTACTTGGTAAATTTTCTTTCGGAATCTAAATACTTGATTGCTCTCTCATAGCCCGGTGGAACTTGCCTTCAGGTGCTACAAGTTTGCTACGATAAAACAACTGAGAGCTATTCTCAGGGTGCAACCAGGCACCAATAAACATTTCTCTTACCTCCTATAAATTGCAAGTTCCGTTTTGCTGCAGATAGTTAGTAAGGAATAAATCATCAGATAAAACCAGACGTCATTTTTTTCTGTTGTCTGCTCTCTCACACCAGCGTTGGCCTACGATACAATAACACTTGTCTTTTTGTGGGAACCCGTTACTACATAGAGCCCAGGCTGGAAGGTTTCATTATGTTTTAGATTCCAGGAGCTTGACAGACATTTTTACATTATACAAACTGCCTAAAATCGTAGTTCTTAAATGTTTTTATTGTCTGAGAGACGCATCTTCTAACTCTGGGATAGGAATGTTATCTTTAGGTCAAATTACTGTGTGCTGAAGCATGACCCAATTTTCAGTTTAATGTGAATCCTATTTTTGGTGGTGCAAAAAGTATAAAAAACACCCATTGACTCTGAGGTGCTCATTTCAGTTTTATCAAAGAGCTGCTGATTGCAAGTTATGGGATGCTATAAAATTGAAACTGCCTTATTTAAAAACATTCTCACTTGTGTAATAGTATAAAGGTTTGATTTTGTAGCTGTGTAGATATTATGCTAGGTTATTTAGATAGTGGTTCTTCATCTGCAGATATTTTCTGTTCTTTTATTTTTTTAAAAAAAAGTACTGACATTTTTACATTTTGACAGTTAATCTTTAATTCTGCACTATACCAATTAACTGTGAACTATTAGAGAAACAATAAGTCATGAATCATCAGCTACAAGTAGGCAGTGAGTTTAATAGTCAAGAGGTGGAGCATTTCTTCATCTTATATACACTCTATATCAAAGTGAATAAATCCAAGGTTAAAAAGCAAGGCGATCACATTCCCCACTGGTTTCAAAAACAAGTTATTTCTTTCCCTGCAGTTCATCTACTAATACACAATAACAAGAGGAAGCACCTGATTCTGCAGCTCTTGATTCATACGAGAAGTTCTTCAATTGTCAGTTACACTAAGCAGAGTATATTATTAGTAGGTGGTGTTCACAGTAAACAGATTCAATTCAGGAGAACAAACAATCCACTTGGATAAACTTTTAGTTGTATGGAGGGTCCTCGTGGAAATGAATGCTCTCATTTCAAAGGCATTACGTGTGGCAGCACCCCTGTTCAATTAAGAGTCTTGGAAACATTTACAAGCAGCTACTCTACCGAACTATGAGCATATAAATAGTCTCTGGCTTTCATACAACTTCTCATCTAGCAGAAGTTAATCTGGAGTCCATGTACATGGCTGACTCAGGGCCAAGATCTCCTGCATCTTGAAGAATTGAATTTGAAATCGGTAGATCAAAAGGCTGAAGATGTTTCTGTGGTCACAACTGCACAGGAATTGGGCTGTTTCATCTTAAACATTTGGGAAAGTATTGGTTAGTGCAGTACTTGCTAAATAGAGTTTACAACTACAGAGGGTTCTAGAGAAATAATGGTTCAATTTGTGTTTAGAATGAAAATGAGATGTTACACCTTTGTAGACCCTTCCATACCAGTGAGTTTTCTCCACCTGGGTTCAGAAAGGGCTGCGGGGCCATTCCAGGAACTGCTCTGCCTTTGAAAGGTAGATGTTAGCCAATTTTTGTATTTGGGTTGTAACGTTTTTCTTAATTCCAAGTGAAGCAGACTCGAGTTTGGATTTGTGCACGTGCTCATATGGCCACTCAGCACAGGTCGTTTGGAGAATTTATTTCAGTAGGAAAATATTTACTCATCATAAGTGATAGTCTGAAGGATCAAGTAGCCACAGAACAATAGGCCTGAATTTGGAAATATTTTCAATTGCTAGAGGAAGTTCACACACCTTGTATCTGCCAAAACAACCATTTTCAGTCTTTTAACATTTGATGGGAGTTGGGATAGTTAAAACAAAATTCTCATTTCATAATCAATACTTAATTTAATAAATCTGAATATTTTGCAAATTTGCACAGCCACAAGCGAAACATTTAATCCAGTATTCAAATAGGTAAAAGAATAAGTAGTTTGTATGTCAGAGTAAAATCCACTTTAGCATCTGTCCAGATATTTTAAACAAGAATGTTAAGACTTCTAATTTAATGCGTTTAAATATTAATACTTGTGTTAGTGTTTCAGACACCTTCAGTGTTAATGCACCTAAGGCCAGCGCTGTGTTTTTACCATGATATTTCCCTTCTGAGCCCTTTCTTAGAGTAATTGTAGGAAATTCTGCTGGTGTTTCTTTACACAGATTTTTCAAGAATAGAAGTATGTAATCCCCAAACCATGGGAAATGGAAATCAATAACGTTCTGCTTGTTATTTTTTGAAAATAGTTTGTTGCTGGCAGATTTTCCTCAATAACGCTAAAGCTTCTAATGAGTTCAAATATATGAAATAGGAGAATTAATCAAGTTCTACTCTATATCATTAGTTATAATGAATAGCAAAAAAATCTACTCTGTTGGAAATGTAGAACTGCCTAATTTGAAATTCAGTATCAATAATGCTGATATAGGGAAAACAAGTAAAAGGTGTTAAGGGGCCTTTTACAAATGATTATGTGGTCTAATTCCACAAAGATAAAAGCAAACGTTGAGGCAGAGGTTTATCTGCATTAAGTCACTAATTTACTGCTCACTTGAGTTATGAGCCGGGCTGGAAACCCGCTCTCCTCCCGAGCAGAAGGGCCGTAGCGGGAGCAGAGGCCCAGCGGAGAGCGGGGCCATCACGGTGCCCTGGCACTCCTGATTTACAGGTTTGCATGCAATAGATTTTTTGTTTTGTTGTGTTTTTTCACACAAATCCTCAACAGGCTATGTCTCCACCAGTCTGCCAGAATATCTCTAATCAGTCGTGGTTAAAAACTAACAATTCCTTGAGAATATTTGTGTTTTATTGATCTGTTTTTAGCCTACCACACTATTAGGGCTCACTCTGAATTGCCGCAGATTAGATATTCAGATCTGTGTGGCTGTTGTGAAGTCATGAGAGCTTTGGAAGAAGCCTTGCATGAATTCTGCACCTTCTGGTCCTGACTCCCAAGGCAGGAAGGGGAAGCTGTGATGGAGAGGCCATAGCCTCTCTGTTCTGCTAATGTCTCAGCATCCTTTGCTACCTTGTCTCTTGCAGTTGCATTGCATAAAGCACTGGTAGTAGTTGCTCTTTCAATTCAAGCAGAAAACATGTATCATTAAAATGTATCATTTCTGTAGGTGAAGACAGCTTCATTCACATGGGTATCCTTTTACCAGCACCAAAACGAAGTAATTTCTCTAATGCTGGATTTAACATGTCCATTGCAGTTTAGGTTATGTTCATGCTAACTTTGCTAACAATATACAGCAGCTGTGAAGCTGTGTGTAAATCAGCACAGCCCCACCACGCTGGGCAGAGGATCCAGGGTCACATCCCTTACCGAGGTGGGGGCTCTGCGCGCGGCTGTTGGTGCCGCTGCTTTTGGCCGTAGGAAAGGTGAACCCAAAGTGTGTCACACCGCGTTGCAATCCTGTGCGCTCTCCTTGGCTTTTCCAAGGGATTCACTTGGCCCTAATTGTGGTGCGTTTTGTTGCTGCTTTCCAGTCGCCCTCCAAATGCAAATCACTGCTGGTTTCTTAGTGACGGCGAATGCAGGCAGCAGCAGGTATTTTGAATATGCCAATAAGATTTTAACTGCTCTGAAATGCTTGCAAGGGACCCTGCTTTGAGAAATTACAATCAGGGCATTCCGTCAGAGGGCTGCTAGAATGCAAGGGCCTTATTTCCACCAGCCTGTAGGCAGGGAGCTAATAAGTGATTACTGTCTTTGTATCTTTATGTTTAAGTAGCTTGTATAGTGTTTCGTTCTGTGAGCAATGATTATGTCTTTTCAAGGCATATGCAACTTCATCAATATTAATGAAACTTGCATACATGCATCAGAAAGGGCTTATACCCAGTATAATCACTATTTATCTAGGCAAATTTAGCTTCATCATTGTCTATTTACTAAAAATAAGCATTGTGCAGTTGATTTATAACTTCTGCCAGGTTTGTGTTGTGAGCAGTAATCACTGTCTTGATGTCTGAGATGATGAAACCACCTTCTACTCATATAAGAAAAGGAAGTTCATTGTGACCTTTACAGAAGAGATTTCAGTTTGGTGGTTGTCCATCTGTCATCTGGAGGAACTGTGGACTGAAAAGGTGTAAGCTTGGAGTTTAGTATGCTTGACTGCCATTTTCCTGCCATTCCTGTTCTATGTTTTGAGTCTAGGGTCAAATGCTGTGTGTGAAGTTGCAGTGGAGTTCAGAAGGGAGCAAATGCTGTTCAGAAGACTTTCTGCACTGCAGATACTTCTCATGAACTTGTTCCTTTCGTTCATTTAGAACAGTTGGCTAAACAAGTTTAAGTTTTATTCCAGCATTTAGAAATTGTATTGATAAAGAAAAGTTGACAGAAGGAAGCTTGGCTGCAAAATATTGACAGGTTTCTTGCTGTTGGTGATCATTTTTGTAGATACATTTATTTAAATGTACACAGGTTCCTCTATGTTTAAAACATTTTTACTAATTATTCATAAATACACAGCTACATAAGTACTAAACTTGTAAAGAATAAAAAAGGCAATAAAAATGCTCAGAAAATGAGTGATGTTCCTTTTCTAAATTTAGAAAAGAAGTACAAAAAACCCTTTTGATATTTAGAGCAACCGAAAGGTAAAAGACTGTTGAATAAGTAAAAAAAATTTAACACACCTTTTCCACATTCCTACTTCATTAACTAGTTATAGAAATTAAGTTATACAGATATGTGAAACAGCACTATTTCTGAAGGGTGTGAGTAACTTGCTGCGTACTGCTTACAGAGCAGATATATACATCTGCAATTGTCTTTCCAGAAGTTTCCCCAATATTATGAGTAGGGTTTTTTTTTCCCATTGCCCACTCACTTTCCTTAGACAGAATCAGGGAAATCGGCCTTTCAGTATTATATCCAGATTTTCTGTGAATCTACTTGAATTTCCTTTCCTTGGCCAGTAATTAGAAATTCATTAAAATGATTAAAAACCAAATACATCAAAAATAATTAATATAGACAAGGCAACCAATGAAAAAGCTAACACATATGGGTTACGTAAAAGTGGGTATTGTGTTTTACATGATCTACAACAAACTAGAAGCTTTAAAGATCTAGATTTTTGTTTCAAAAAAAAAGGCCCTGCTTAGTTCAATTTGTCCCTAGGTTTGCACAGTTACAAGAAGATATTGACTTCCAAGCTTTGATATAATTAATTTAGCTATGATGGGGTCACATTCCAAAACATAGTAGGTGGGTTGGTTGTGGATAAGCACTGCATACTGTGCCTGAATCTGCACAATTTCAGGTCTGAAAATAGATTCAGCTCTGCAGGTATTCTCCGAGCCATTAGTCATCATTATCATCATTATTTCTTTTTAATAGTGCACCAGAAAGGAATTGAGGCTCTTTATGTATGAAAGAAAACACACTGTTTTGAGCATTATTTGCAATCTAAGGTATATGTATAGATTGTAAATGTACAGAGTAGCAGAAGAATGGAATAAAATAGTAAAGATAGATCTCTGACCTTTTCTATCAGCTTTATATTTTCTTAAAAAAAAGGGGGGGGAAAAAAAAAAAGCTTGCTTTCTCTTACTAGACGCTGAGCTTCCAAAAACATCTCCCCTCACTGCACACCAAACTTGGTTGTTAACTATTTCTTCTGCGCTTTATTTTATATAATGTTTGCTTCTCATTCTCCTCTTTTGGAGACTTGGAGAACTGACCCGTTATTTTCCTGGGCTGGTGGCTGTTCCCAGCTCTGTACTGATTTTGTTTGCATCGCTTTCTCTTGTGATTCACGTGGGAGGACTCTCCACCTCCATGGGCACTAGAAGTGCCAATGCACAGAACAGGGAAACATGTGCAGTGGTTCTTGAAATGTGTTTGAGACCCATGACGCTTGGAGCACAATTATTTGCAGGTTTCCCTGCAAATGCAAAAGTTGTTTTTTTCTCATTGCAGTAGACAAAGAGTAGTCCTGATGTTTAAACTGATATCTTAAAACATCCTGGTTGGAGGGCAAGGAGGGAGGGATTGCATTTAGCAAGGATATGCAAAGCCACTACCCATTCACCTGATACAAGGCCCTTGACAAAAGATTAATTCCTCAGATCTAGTGTTGAAGGTTTCTCTGTAGTACTCCTTCTTTACATTTTTTTTTCCTCCTTTTTCCCCTTTCTGTGCTCTAGCTCTAAAGCACTCTGCAATTTGGATTGAGACACTGCAAGTTCATTTTCAAATCAGGACTGGATTTGGGATACCTTTAGAGCTGCTTTCCAGTGATTGTAGAACTTGCTGCTTTTGGCAGTGCTACACTGCAGAGGCTCATGGTGTTTGGAAAAACTTACAAATGGAGGCAAGAAAATTGAGCATGCATCTGATGATACTAAACAGGTTTCCTAGGTCTTGATGTGATCTTTTGGAATCTAGTAATTTGTCAGTACTGTAATGAGCAGCACAGAATAAGTTGAGTGTATTTTTAAAGTCTGCATACATTAGTAATTGATAATATGTCTGTAGCCATATGGCAGAAATAACCCCTTTCTATACTCTGGTTAAGCAAATAAAAGGGAAATCAGCAGTGCAAGTTTGCTAGGATGGAAAGTCCTAACTAGGTGGAGAAGTAAAGGAGGATTAATCACCTGGAATATTCAAAACACTGCATTTTGCATCTTCCTAAAACGGGTTAAGCCAGGAAAGGAGGAGACCTTGCTCAGGCTGCTGGGTGGGCACTCAAAGTCTTGAAGGAGGAACTGGTGGTTTTCACATCCTCCTTGTGTTCTCCAAGTTTTTCCAAAGCAGAACCTGCAGAGCAGCCGCTTTGAATCAGGTGAGGCAGATTTAACATGTGCTGTAGTCATAGTAACTATCTTTTCTCTTTAAGACAGAGTATATGATTAATCCTTTAATTGTCAAAATGGAATTATAGGTATGTCCAAGGCACAAATGAACCAGTATTATTTCACCTGTGAAAATAAGTATCAATTTATATTTAGATTGCTCCAATCAATAGCTGCAGCATTTCTGAAGTTACATACATCTGAAGACTGTATTTTTGAAGGACTTAAACCTAAGATTTTAATATTCACAATCCATTGCTACCCTTTGACTTGGTTGCAGGAAAATTGCTTCAATACTTAGAGACATTTCTGTTTTATTTAAGAAGAAATTCTCTTATCAACAATGTATCTAAAGAGGCTAGGGAGGGAAGGAATTTACTTTTTCTGAGCTTTTTATTTGGTGCTGCAGAAATGTTTAGAAAACAAGTGTGTCAGAATTCTGTTCTCAGCGAAGCGCTGTCGCTCCTGGATGTGTTATGGTGAAGAGTGCAGGTTAGTGTCTGTGAGGAGGAGTGGGACATGGCGAGGTGTTGGCAGGACGAGGGTGTTTGCTGCCGCCTGGGAGATGTTGAGAAAAGGTCACAGTTAGTGCCGTTCCCCAGGCCACGTAACCTGCGAGGACTGAAATCCCCCAAGGCTTCCTGTTGGCTCCCTCAGGTACTGGGAGACGAGAAGTCTGAAGAGCATTTCTGAGGAAGAGGCACTGACTTGCAGCTGTGGAGCAGGTCCCTGGTCCTCATAGCTGATGAGATGCTGGGGGCTCTGGCCCGTGAAGTATCCTCAGCTTAGCCTGAGCCATGCAAGAGCATCAGGAGCAGCAAGTGGTGAGTGTCAGGAATGGACCCTGCCTGCTCTGCGGCAGGAGAGCCCATCTGCCAACTGACCTACCATCTAGGGAGGTTTGCTGCTTGCCTGGGGCTCACATGTGTGAGATTGTACAGGGGCTGCCATGGCTTGTCCAGTCCTTGGACTACTAGTCCCTGCTGCTATTTCACATGGGCACTAGTGATGCTCTCTGGGAAGATCTGGAAAGCATCAAACATGATTGCATTGCTCTGGGGGCCCAGGTGGTTTTCTTGATCCTGCCATGGAGAGGGAAGGGCTTGAGGAAGGCGGAACAGATCCTGTGTGTCAACAATTGACTATGCAGCTGGTGTTGGAAACAGAGTTTTGCTTTCGATGACAAGGAGACTCTTTCTGAGAATCATTGATTGCTTGGAAGAGATGGCGTTTACCTAAGCAGAGCAAAAGCATTTTTTGCAAACAGGTTGGCTGTCCGGCAAGAAGAGCGTTAGACTAAGAATGATGAAGAGGAGAGAGAATGACCAATAATCAAGCAAGGAAGTAGTGGCTGAAGTGACTGGAAGTCAAGCAAAAGGTCTGGGGTGGTATGAACAGAAAAGACCTCATAATCAACAGAACAAACCAAGCATATACATATATCACTCCAAGCATATGCATCTAAATAAAGAAGTGCCTGTTAGGCAGCGTTGTGGGGAAAGCTCTTTCTTCCTTTCTGGGAAGTGAGCATGCCTGGCTGCCTTGCTAAGTGCGTGTGCGCTAATGCACGCACGTGAGGAACAAATGAGAAGTTCCAGGGGCATCATCTTGTGATCACAGAGTCATGGTGGGATAGCTCACATGGCTGGAGTACTGTGAGGGATGGATGCAGGGCAGGAAAGACGAGCAGGGAAGGCCCTTAGCGTGAAACATCATCTGTAATGCAGGAGCAGTACTGCCCTGGAGAGAAGGGGATCCAGGAGAAATGATTGATATTCAACAATCATCTCCTTAGAATGGAAGCAGTCCATCCTGCCAAGCAGGAAATTGAGCAAAAGCAGCAGGAGGTTAGTGTAGGTGAAGAAGGAGCTCCTGACAAACCTCACACCTAACAGGGAGGCAGGCTGGGCGGCTGAAGGCCCGGGAGGAAGATAGAGGTGCTGCTGGAGCTTGCGGAGCTGAGTTTAGGAAAGGCCAAGCCCATCTGCAGTTTAATGGAGCAAAGGCATGAAGGACACAAACTGAAACACAGGAAATTCCATTTGTCTGAATCAAAGGAAAAACACTTTTCCTGTGACTGAGCACTGGAGCAGGTTGCCCAGAGTCATGGTGGAATCTCTGTTCTTGGAGATGCTCAAAACCTACCCGGACATTCATGGTCCTGGGCAACTTGCTTGAGATGACCCTGCTGGAGCAGAGGGCCTGGACTAGGTGATCTCTAAAGGTCCCTGATAACCTCAATCCTTCTGCAATTCTGTGATTCCATTTCTAACTCTGATGGCAATCTTATTGCCTTGGGCACTCATTTTACAGTCATGAAAACAGAATTCAATCTCTGCCCAATCATTTCAGCCCCAGCACAGAAAATATCTTGCGTTTTCTGTTCATGGCTCCAACTTGCTTAAGGATTTCTTTCTAGATTCTTCCAACAGTCATGCACATTTTCTTGTCACTTCCCATTACTTTTATTTCAGTGGTGCAGTATGACACTTAGCTCTTGGCTTTCTCAAGTATTTTTTCTTAACTAAATGTTAAAAGAAACTGATCAAGGATGATTTTTAATTATAAAAGTGCTTTAAAAAGACTTTTTTTTTTTTACTTGTGTAATTAAAACACATTTTTACAGAAAATTTTCCAGTCAATTAGTCCCTAATGAAGCTCAATTTGTTTGCTAAATCAACCTTTTCTTAAAATAACAGGTTGATTTAATGCAAGAGTTATTCTGCTTATTTCAGTCTGCACTACTAGACACTTCTGTGCTAATGTACATCCCTGACAAAACAATAGGAAAGAGGGTTAATAAGTTTTAGTGCCAAAAACTTAACTTAAGCTCAAATTTTCATGACAAACCACTTGCCTGGTGTAAGGCTGCTCCCACATTTTTGGTTTGAGGTGTGATTTGATTCTGGTTCTGCATCTTTTGGCTCCTAAAATTATTATACTGACTTTCTATGAAATTAAGGGTACTGTATAAAGTGCAGCTGCTGGTTTTTAAGGCTCTTCATGATTTGTTCTCTGTTTATTGCAGTTGGCCCCACCACATGGCTGAGTAGCCAAGTCTGCTCTCGCTCATGCGGCTCTGCTTGTCACTGTGTCTGGCTCTGGCTTTTCTGGTGCAAACGGGCTAAAATCGCGTTGGAGTCAAACAAATGTGAGGAAACTTGGCGGGAAGGTAGGGCTAGAGACAGCTGTTGACTGCCCAGGTGCAAGTCTGCAGCCCCGCAGCCTCGTCCCGTGCTTGTGGAGGAGGGATTTTGCCAGGCTCCGCTGGGTGTCCCTGCTGCCCGTGGGCTCTGCCCGGCGCGGCTGCCTGCTCGAGCAAGGTGGGGAAGCCAAATGCTAATTTGTGCAAATGAATTTTTTATTGCACTGATTTCATTTTTGAAAGAGCTCAAGTTTAGATTTTAGAATACTGTGTAGAAATATTTTGTTTACTTTGACAGTGTTCAGTAGCGCATTGTATGAATACTTGAGTGACTGAAGTGCTGCCACAAAAGTCTGTCCTGCTTTTCAGCCGTGTGCTTTTACTGCAGCTGGGTCAACGTTCACGATCTCTCACTGATAAGAAGGAAAATCATAAACAATAGTAACAGCAGCTAGAATGTTTATACTTGCCAGCCAAGTTTGGTCACTGAGCAGGGGATTTTCAGCGATGCAGCAGACAGTGGGGCAAGTTTCTCATGGAAAGTGCCTGGAAGTTGACTTCCATAGCAGATTCGGCAGGTGCTGGAAGCACCTTGGGACCCTCCCAAAAAAAGCCAACCCTGCTCATTGCAGCAAGAGCCACGGCGGTGCCTGCGCCCTGAGCGATCCCTGTCCACATCCAGTTGTAATTAAAAAGGAGACTGAGAACAGCAGCTGGCCTTGTATTTATTTTTTTGATTTGCACTGATTGAAACGTGAAGCTGGCTGAATGTGAAGCTGACTGGCAGTTCAGTGAACTTGTTAAGCAAACTTAGTGTCACGGACGGAATTAATGACTGGGGGTCTTGTTTCTCTCCACCCTTTTTCCTGTGGGCATTGGTTCATATTACAAGAAACCAACAAAGTGCAGGTTAATAAAACTCATATTTGAGAGAGTTAAGACTCAAAAAAGCCCAAGTGCAGCGATACCAAGCGCCCCAGATGACCATGAGGTGCCCATCCTTTTTGAGGGTGTTAGGAGAGGCGCTGGGTGTCTGCCTGTGTCCGGCCTGGTTCACACCGTGTCCGGCGGCGGCCGTGCTCGGACAAGTGGGAATTGCGTTTGGATAGGGCCGGCGCAGCGTGGCCCTTCCCAGCTCTCTAGTTGGGCACTTGGGTCATATCAGCTGAAAAACAGTGGCAATATAATGTTGGAAATAGGGGCAGGTACGTGCAATGTTCCTCCGTGAGGGTCTTAGCTCTTATGTGGGATTTTTTTTTGGTGCCTTTTAGAAGGGTCGTTCACAGACTGAGAGGAAAAGAGAGGAACAGATAGCACCAAATCTCCCTGCTAAGAATCCATCTTCCGTTTCTTCCAAAACCTCCAGGTCTTTCAGTACTGTGTGGAAGGAAAAAAAAAAAAAAATAGCGCACTGGGATTTTCCTGCTTAGGGCCATATAAGCTGTTTTGTTAAGGAACTGCAGTAAGTGGCGCGCTCCCGTTTCCAGCCTTTTAGACTGGAGCGACTGCGTGTGCCGCCTGCCGAGCTCCTGCAGCTGGGTCAGTACGAGGTGAGGCGTTTCACCCTGCCTACCAACAGGGATTTCTGGAAAAGTAAACTTAACGTGGCAGGCAAAAATAAAACAGCATGAAAAACTGTAATATGCCTCACCCAAACGTGCACTTAACTAAAAGAGAAATGCATGTCATGAATTAAGTGTAGTTGATTTAACTGGCCATGGTAGAAATTTGAGAATACTTTTGTTATGTTCTCATTCTTCTATGTGTGTTCTTCAGTGTGAGTACCGTACTTGGAAATAATTTTCATCTATTACACATTTCATAATACTATTAGTCTGATTAATTAATGCATAATACATCCTGGAGACTAATTTGTTTACTCCTAGCGGGCTCATTAGGACTTGCTATATGAATATGAGATTAGATTTTAAAGTGAGCTGCCTTCTAAGGATTGAATCATATGTCTGTTTTGCAGTAAACTGGCAAATGAAAATCTAGTCATCTATATCCCTTGTTGATGAGCAGAAGTGCACTAAAGGTTTCATGAAGCTAGACACATAGCTAGATGCTTCCTGCAATTAAAATCATATTTCCTTATGATGGCTATAGCTTTAAATACCTTCAACCCAAAATAAGGATATATTAGGACAATTTGCAGCTACTTTGTATCTGAATGGAGTAATACATGCATTTTTATTTTCCGTTCAAATACATGCTGTTTTCTCCTGGGGTTTCACCTTGTTATTTTACTTTTTAATGATAATTTCTGACCAGAGTGGATGGATAACTCTGAAGCGCTGAAGCTAAACATTCTCCAAATACACTAAAATTTGCAAGAGTTCCCTTGAGTGCTGTAAGTCGGTCTAGATTTTGTTGCCTGCTGCTGTATATTAATGTCACATTGTTAAAACTTTTCACCCAGCTGACCTAAGAGGAGCTTCCATTTTTCTGCAAGTCCTGTTTTGCATAATCTAGCAAGATTTCTAGATATTTCCTGGCACTGGTGCAAGCCTTGTTAGAGAGTGGAATACTGTTACCAAATGAGGCAGGCTGGTGGCTCCAGTAGGAGTATATATTTTTTGTAAATATATGCGAGTTCTGTGTTTATTTCTACGCACACACACATATCTGCGTGTGTGTATATATATATGGGGGTGTGTGTGTACACACACACATATATATATGCAAGTAGGTATACTCATTACTACCCTCCTAGTTCTGAACAATTTATTTATGCTGATTTTCATTCCTTCTATTTCATTACACTTATGTTTTTGTAAATAGGTAGCAGATCAGTGATTTTCCAAGGCCATGTCTTAGACTGTTCTCTGTAGACAGGTAACTTGCACATGTTCCTAAGTTAAGTGGTGGTGAATCACAAGTTTTGAAATAAATCTTTATGCACATGTCTTTCAGCACCACAACTTGAGTTGGAAAACTTCCTAGAACAAGTTATATAATGAGACTTGCTGCATTCTGTCACCTACACCTTTCCTTGCAGTGAAAATTCTGCTCTTTTCAGAGGATTGGGTACAGCATGTTCAAGCTCTCCCTTGATTAGGAAAATTCACAAAATGAAGAGAATAAATTAACTTTCATCTTTTATTTCTTGACTAGAGACTACATGGTGCTCTACCTGACACTCAGTCTTATATTTCTCTGGAAATAAAATTGCTCTGGAAAGGGACAAGCTAGAAATCAATCTTTAGACTCCACCCTTACTATCGTGCAGCATGCCTAGATAGGCATATGTACAAAACAAGTCCTCATCTTCTGCTAGCTGCTGGATACTGTGTTCATCAGATGTGCATGTCCTTGGCACTAATGCTTTGTTATCAGGGATAAAAATGAAGCGTTTCTTGAATTATGGAAAACGCCTTGCTTGCTAATAGATCTCACTCTTACTAAAATGGAGATTAATATGGAGGCTCCTTTTATTCTCTTTTTTTTTTTCAGGGATACCACAAATCCTTTTGTCTCGCAGATTTTCTAATTTTTAGGATAGGTAGCGTTGACCAACTGATTGTTCTTATCTCTCTGAATTATCTCCTTCTTCCAAAATCTTTTGTGAGCCAGGTGTCCTTTTCCAGCAGATTTAAAGGAATAACCCTTGAACAAGCAGTTCTGAATGAGAATTTCATGATTTAACCTGTAAAAATGATATAACCTGTAAAATTAAACACATATTTTACTCTAATGATTATACTTAATGTCAGTTATTACATAATTCACCTAAATTCCTTGTGTATTTTGTAAAAATCTATTTTGTATAGCATATTTACTTTTCAAAAATCCTGAATTATACAGAGCTTATATGGATAAATCAATGAAAATTAGCTAAACAGTCATTCCAGTGTTACCAGAATATCAGTACAATCAGACTGATGATCAGATTAAAAAAAAAAAAAAATCTTGAGGATTATCCTGTATTTGTTCCTCTAAGGTATAATCATTTTAGGTCATTCTAGAGGTTTTCCAGGAAACGTGTGGCCTGGAAATAGAACTGCTGAACTGAAGAATTGTAAGGAATAAGCTGATTGCCTGGCACTTAATATGGCTCAAACTCTTGTGTTGCATGAACTCCTTCGTTCTCATGACCTCCAATCTTCTCAGCAACAGAGGAATCAAAAGCTACCAATGTGCTGAGGTCTGAATCTACTTGGGAGCAACTGTAATACACAAATGGTCTTGATTTATGGTAGAAGTGAAGCTTGGGCCCAAGTTCATGCGTGTCGCATGCACTGGAAGCTCCCCATCAAGTGCATCAAGAGGTGCATTTCCTGGTACATGTCGGCGTGGGCATCGCAGGGAGAAAAGGGCTTCTCAGGCACCTCCCCTTGACGGTGCTGTTGGAAGAGCTTCGTGTTGCAGCCCATGCCCTGCACGGCCTTGGAGGGATGCGTTGACCAGTGGGAGCAGTGTGCCCTGAAAGCCGGGAGGGACCACCCAGGACAAGCTCATTTGGTTTGCTAACACAAAGCAGGTGCTAGAAAACCCTTCAGAAAATGAAACTTCTCTCTGGTATGTACAGGGCTAGTGTTGCTTCCTTCACAGCCCATGAGCACCATTCGTTTGTAATCAAGTGGAGGGATTGCTGGTGACAGGCAGCACCGTCCAACCCTCACGGCGGCGAGAGGCACCTTCTGGGTGACTACCTAAACAACGTTGACACACAAAGACACCCGGAGAGCCGCCGTGCAGCAGCGGGTGTTGCATGGGGCTCAGAACAGTGGGCCGAGCACTGCCCTGTCCCTCCGCAGCCCTCCTGCCCACCAGGCCGTGCAGGAAGGTGCTGGCAATGGTTCTTGCCTGACAGTTTTGAACAAGTGAGTTGTTTAATATTAAGCACTTGTTTCCAAAGTGCTGAAGCTACGTAGAGGACAGGCAAATGTGGAGCTGCCGTTCAGCGCTGTTGATGAAAGCTGAGATTATTGCAGCCGCTTAGAACAGTTTGTCTCGCCGCCCCGGGGACGGGAGCTGCTGTGCAGCAAGTGCAGCCGCAGCTACGAGGCTGCCTTGCCTTGCTCTGTGCTGGCCTTCCTCCCTGTCTCGTGGGAGAAGCTGAAGTTCGGCAAAGAAAGGAAGATTCCATGTTTTTCCTTTCTGCTCTACCATTGGCAGCCCATTAACTCAGTGTGTGTAATTTGTGAGCAAGGTGTGTTCTCGTAGGCTGGGAGATGTTCTGTGTGTCAGTGCGAATGTGTTTCCTGGTGATGCACGTTTCAGGGGAGATGCACACCTTGGTTCCTGGCCCACAACAGGACTGTTTAGAATAGGCTGAAGTGAGTGTAGTGCTGAGGCTGGAGGTGTGAAATGTACAGTATGCAGAATGAGCCAAAGTGACAGCGTGTTGTCACTCCTTGGCTCGTAGCATGGAAGGATCAATGCGCAGGTCCCGGTGCTGCCACTCCAGTCTGTCTGGCGCAGAAAAAACATTGTTCCTTCATTGTCTTTGTAAGATGCTTGTGTGTTTGTTTTGTATTATCTCTTCCTCAAAAGTTGGGAAGGCATATTCATCATGTGAGGAGGAGAAACGCAGTGGTGAATTTGGGTGAGAATTTTGAATTATTTTAAAAGAAAATCTCTTGAATTTAGATTTGGTCTTGATTTTATGGTAGTAAGTATGTAATATACAGTTGGAGGTGAAGAGTTATCTGTATCTTATGGGATGGAGATGCAGACATGTTTATCAGAGAGAAGGAGTTGTGGATTGTATCGTGTTTCTGACCCCTTGTAATGCAGCAGAGCCCCGTGTAGCTGATCCGAGGGCACCGGTGTGTGTTGTAGGAATTATCAATCACGTGGCCTACTTAAAGGACTGTTTCTGCTAGAGTCCAGTTCTGCAAAAGAAATGCCTTATGCTTAAGATGCCTTGTGCAGCTGATAAAAGCATGTATCTCCTGAGCAAGATGAGTCTTATCTCTTTTTATACAAAGAATACTGTTCTTACAACCTTGTTCGCACTGAACAGTTAATTTAAGCTTCTATAAGCGTAATGCAGGATGAATTCAAGGAGGCTTAGCATTACCTCTGGTTGATTTCAGATATATTGGAAAAGATTAAAAAGACTTGATGTTATCAATACAAGATGACCCTAGGTCTCAGCTTCCGTGTTGCTACTGGAAAAGTGGTTTCTTTCCTCTGCTTTCCAGACTGGCCTCTCGTTTCTGTCTTTTGCTCTTTGCCTCTACAAGCATTTGTGCAACTGTATCATGAAATGGATAACGGAGCTAATCTAGATAAAAATAATCTGGCATCACCTATTTTCAGTAAGGGTTCTTTTATTAATGTTTCTTTTTAATGATGGCCAAACCTTAGAAAGTCATAACCGCGTGCAAGATTGCTTCCTCGCGAAGTTCTCGATTTGCACCTGACTGTAGCTTTCCCAAGCACTGCTGCCTTGTGAAGCATTAGGCCTCTGTCCAAGGCTCTGGGCTGGTTTTGACTGTTTTCCAGCAAACCCCTCCTGCAGAAAAGCAAACTTCTCCTCATATTCTAGGGTATTTGTATAATGCTGCATTAGAAAACACTTTATATAAATATTAAATAGCCTAGTTTGCTTCCTTTCTTATTAGCTGTTGGCTGTTTTGACTTCCCAGTTTCTAAAAGGTTGGAAGCGCAGGCGCTACCGCCGCCCTGTTCCCTCGGCCGGCCGCATTCCCGGGAGCTCCCGTCCTTTCGGAGCAGCCTGCTGAGGTCCACCAGCCGCGCTGGGAGGAGCTGTGCTGCACCTTGTGGTTTGCCAGAGATCTGAAAAGCTCCCGAGATTTCCTATAGAGTACTTCTCATTTTTAAGTCACGTCATATTCTGAATTCTCTCAGCTGCCTTCTAGTGCTTTCACCCAGAAGCCAGGTAAGGCAGTGTCAGTCTGACCTAGTTACCAGAGTCACAGGGACAAGTTTCAACTAGTGTTACAAAAGCTCCTTTAAGCTCAAGATTAAGATTTGTCTTGTACACCTGCCCTATGAATTTGAGTGATTTATAAGCATCAGGCCTGCTGCCGTGCATCTTGCTAGTCATAGTAGTATTTGAAAGATGTCATTATTTGCTGGTGGAAAGTAGTAGGCAAGATGCTTCATCTAGGAGCTACTTCAGAAATGAAGAGCTCAGAGAATTAGGTGGACATTGGAGCAGTCATACCTAAGTGACTGAGGGTAGGTATAACCTGGAAACTAAGCTAACGATAGCCACAACACCGTTTCTCAATTACACCATTGCAGCCCAGATTTTTCTGCAATCCGGTGGTGTGTGTGCTCAACTTAGATAGGTTCTAAGTGGTTTACAAGAAATGACTTTTATGTTTTTTTGGTTTTAAAAGTCTGTTGAAGTCTGTTGAATCTGCCCTATTACTTGATAACCATCCTTTAATTTGCAGTGAAAATTAAAAAGACTTTTTTTTTTTTTTTTATCTACTGAAATCCTTTTTCACTCCCAGTGCTTAATACTTTCACCTCGCTCCCAGCCGCCGTGTGTTTGTCATTGTGTCCATAGTGCAAGGACGGCTTCAGAAGGAAAGCTCTCCAAGCTTTAAACAAGAGGCTCTTTAAAAATTCTCTTTGAGGAAAAAACAAACTTAGAACATCATCCTTCTTAACCACGTTAGGAAGAGAGTGAAGTCTCTTATCGCCTTTGCAAATTAGGACTTCATTGGTGTGTTTTTTATTTCTTCCAAAGTTTTTCTTAATGAGTAGAGCAATCTTAGCTAGTAAGAGGAAATATTAGAAATGCTGTCAGAATAATTTAATTACACTCAGTAGTAAACATCGGCTTCGGTACAGATAAATGCTAGATCTGTAGGTCACAGGAAAAAAAATAATAATCAAAATGTGGTTCTGGGAATGTTGAAAATGATTTTGTTAAAGATTTTTGTATTTAAGAAAGGGGAAGTTAGGCATGTAATTTTGCATATTAGCCAGATCAATAATCCATTCCTGAAATGATTTTTAATTTCCTTTGCTGTGATGTTGATTGAGGGCAGATGATGGACTGGAAAAGAGGAGGAACAGAAAGAATATTCTTTTCTGTCTGATAATAGACTTGTGATTCCTGAACCCATAATAGAACTGCAAAAACTTAACAATGAGCATTATTCATGTTCATGTATTTTCTTAAGTTAACTGTTTTATGTAACATTTTTATTATTTTTTTCTTGGAAAATACAAGTCTTATTCTTCTTATCTCTTTTTAAAAAGGCGGAGGGAATCACATGCATTTTAGGGAGAGAAAAATTAACCTGTGGTTTTTCTTTTAAGCAGGTCATGATTTTTAATAAGAACATAGTGGGTGATTGGGCTAGCCTTCCCACGTGTGACAGGATACTTTGGAATTTAGCTAAGATTTTCAGGGGTGACTAATGGTTTTATGGTCTTCATTCTTCAGATGCTGAAAACCTCATGTTTTAAACTGGGCAGCCAAGACTATCTTGATGCCCAAAGCGCCATTCTCCCTGCAGTGCAAAAGTTTCTCAGAATACCACCTGCTGGTTTCTGTCATTGTCTTCTTGGTTTTTGTAATAGTGTAATAGGATTTATTACCTGATAGAGTTGTGCATCACTATCATTCTTTAGAAAGCAGCTTTCTTAATGTTCACATGGTTTGAAATCCAGCATTTGTGACTCAGCCAAGATGTTTTTAACCTGCGTTGCTTGCAGTGGAAGGAAGGGAACGAGTGCGCCGCTTCTGTGGTCTTCTCACAAACTTTGTGTGGGGTTTAAACCCCTTTGCTCAGAATTTTCTGCAGCTGGGGAGCTTGCTGGTTTAATTCTTAGAAAATGTTGCTTCCCAAATCCGCTTTATTCCTACCCGCGCTGTAGCTTATGCAGCTCTATGGGGGAGACCATCCTGTTAATCTCTAAGATCTTTGGTAATGCTGATTTTCCCAAAATCCTCTCCTGAAGTGTTCGGGTACACAGGATTGCTACCTGTGTAGGAACAACACATTTTATTTTCTGTTGTTTTCTTTTCCACTGATAAATCATTTTGACCACATACTGAGATAAGAATATTTATTTATAAAATTTGAAACTATAAATCTGTGTAAAAGTGTTGGTTAAGACTTGCAAAACATGCAGGAAAACAATGTTTATCTGAAGATCAAACTTAAGAGGCTCCTCTCCGTCTATTTTGTTGAATTTCTTTCCAGCTTGTAGTGTGTAGACACCCACTTAACTTCCGTGGTCATAGACACCACGGTGACACATGCCGCACATCCCCTTGTTGGGTTCATAGGAAGGACTACTAGGGTTTTTTTCCTCCCTTCTCTCTGTTTTCTTCCCCGAAAGGTTTCCTGACTCCTCACGCTGATCCGATGGGTTTCGGTCCCGCTGCTGCATGGTGTCTGTGACCTGTCCCAGGGTACTGATACCCCTGGGCCAACATCCCCTCACGGTACCGCAGGTCCCCGCCAAACAGCGTCCCCAGGTCACTGCCCATGGGCCAACGGTGGCGTGGACAACGGTGCAGCACCTGCCCTCGGTGCAAGGATGGGAACCAGTGAAATCTGACCATGTTCCCTGTGTGTCTATGACTTGTTTATGGTGCTTGATACAGTAACAGCTGGAATTAATAGGCGGTTGACATCTGCTTATACGTGTGGTGTATAAATGCAGGAGGCAGACAGCTGATCGGTGAGGTGTGCCAGCAGGACTGCTGGAAGGAAGGTTAGCCTGATAGGAAGGAGCTCGTCAGGACACTGCTGCTAGCAACAACACTTAGGACTTAGCGGGAAAAAAAGCATCAGACGTAAACGCTCTCTTACAATGCGCATTTTAGCCAGAGCTTACTTGAGAGAAGAACAAAAAATCAAAGCAAAACCTGCAAACATGAGGGGAAAAAAAAGAGGTACTGCCCCAGCAGTGCACGGAGCGAAATGCTGCCTTTTCCATGGCAGCCGTGCTGAACACCATGCACACGAGGTGAAGGACAGAGGGAAGCTCGCAGCCTGCTGATCCAATGCTTCAGTGAGAACAGATGGGATTCTGAAACAGGCCATTTGTGATCAATCCATAATAAACATTCAAGTTGTATTCCCCACCAGAGGTGCTTTCAGCAGCCTGCCAATTAACAAGCAAGTTCTTGGCCCCCCTCTTCCAGCATTTGACTCCTCTCTTTTTCTACTTGCCTGAATCATATAATTCTTACCACCAATACATCTTGTTATGGAAAGTCAAGATAAGAAAAGGTTTTATATTACCGTAGTTTTCTGGCTATAATAGCTTATTAAGTGCTTTGGGAAGCTGTTTTATTGCCCCAGACCATAATCTTACAGCAGTTTCAGTGGTCTCAGTCATTGACATGTTTGGGCCGGTCTCCATTTCCAAGCTGTGTGAGGCTGACGATTGTACAACAAATGTGCAGCCTTTTCTCATTGAATGTGTCCTTGTGTGCTAGGAAGTGGGAGAGTGTTAGAGCAAGGGAGATGCTGTACCTGATGTTCTCATCACAGTTGGAGTCTGATATGTATTAATTTCTTCATAAGTTGGTCACAGCCTGTTATTTTACTAGTTATAATGGAGATTGTATAGTAGCAGAGAACCACCTGTAACCTGGTTTAGCAACACGGACCAAACAATAAGGGTCCTAGAGGGTCCATATGCAGGTGTTGTATCACGCTGCTCTGCTCAATGTGATTTGAGCTTTGTTGCATTTCCTGTAAATTCGATAACTATGTTGTTAGAGGCCCATTCCTTTTTATTATTTTTCCATCCTACATGTCAATTTTCGAATAATGTCCATGTATCATCTTAGTAGCATTACCTTTGAAATATGCATTTATAAATATGCAAAGATTTTAAGGCGGTGATTGAAATACAAATGCACATATCGATGTATTGTAATAATGCATAAATAAATAGGTGTTCAGGTCCTGATTCAGTGATTCGAGATCTGATTCAAAAGACCTTGAGGTCTTACTGTGTTCTGATCTAAGTAGCTATTTGTTAAAAGTGAAACAAGTGCTTGTTGTCGCTCTTCCTCAATGACTTGCTGTTCAGTAAGTCTTCATTCAGATGAGGAAGCTTTGGCTGAATTCTGTAGTTCTTATAATACTTGCTGGCGTTAATCAATTTTGCAGTCTATGAGATGGAGAATATGTATATATATAGCAAGGATGCAATTAGGACTGATTCGTGACTGTGTATGATGTCCTTATTACTATGTATTTCTTTCTGTTAATACTGGATTTTCTATTATGTTAGTGAATATAAATTCCTCTTTGTATGAATACCATATGCTCTTTCTAAAGTCATCTTCTGCTTTCCCGTGTTACTTTAGAAACGGTTATAGGAGCCTTTTTAACATGTAGTGTCTGGTTGCATTGCTGTGGCAGAAGCAGCGATTGGTCCCTCTTTGAAGCTGGTGGCTTCGAGGCAGCACATGAGAGATGTGAATGTAAGGCTTGTGTAAATACAGCAGGATATTTTTGAGTGTACAGCCCAGCATAAATGAAACGGCAAAAGTGGTTAAAATAATAGTGTTCCGTTATAGTGTAGTGTGGGCAGGGTCAAACTGTGTTAGCTGTATAGTGTTATCAGAGGCATTTTTATGTTTTATTTATATAACATGGCATGTGCGTATCATCGCTAGCTAGGCAAACAATTGTTTCCGAGTAGGCCACAGCCTTAGAAAAGCAAGGTCACTAAATAAGATTAAAAGATCATTGATGGCAAGGCTTGAGTGAGAATTTTAATACTTTGTTAAAGTCAATTCTACTCAAAGCTATTTGGTAGAAATTGTGACAATGTTAGTATAAATAGCGTATGATAATTTATTATTAGCTTTCTTGTGCTGTCCTGCCACTTTCTGTCCTAAAAGAGATAATGGTTATTTTAGGTCCAATGTCGTGCACTGCTCACAGCTGAAATGGAGGGCTTGAGCAGAGCCAGATCAGGTTGCCTTTCCTCCCTCTTTACCTATGGCACCCAGAGACCCTTTAGAGAGCCGTTCTGTAACGGCTTCTCCCGGGAGCTGCAGGACTCACGTGGAGAAGAGCAAGGCTGCATCGTAGGAGAACAGGCCCAGAACTGCCGTTGTTCTCTGAAACTAGAATTGGATTCATGAAATCCAGGTTTGCGTTGTGAGTGTGCTGTCTGTTATCCAACACTTAATGTTCTTTTCAAAGAATGAGAGGTCTGGCAAAATTCTAATGAGCTGCATCATAAAGAGAGTCCCATAAAGTATTCCTCGTAATAAAAGTATTTTTAACTTTTCTTCTTTTGTACATAAAATCTTTTTTTTCCACATGTGTACTTGAAAAAGAAATGCTGATGTTCAGGTGCTTCTGGTGGCTTATGGAATCACCCCAGTATGTGAACGTGCTTCACCTGGTTAGCTAGCAGAAGTTGCTGACTGGTGGACTTGGCTCAGGTGTCAGCCATGGTCTTCATCTGCAGCCAGCAGAAGCACCCTGCTCCCTGAAGAGGCAGGGAAAGGTAGGAAGGCCGTTTCCCTTCTCCGGTGAAGGCCTGAGGAAGGGCAGCTCCAACAGACCAGGGCGGTGGGTGACTCTGCGCGCTGCCCTAGCTCAGCACCGCGCTCTGCCGGCTGCCGCAGCAGGATGGAAACATCGTCCCCAGCTGGGCTCAGAGAAGGCTGTGGTAGGAAAGCGTTAGTATCTCTTCACCAATGCAACATCTTTCTCTCTCCCTTGAAATGAGCGTGGGTGTTGTGGTACGTCTCTCTAAAACACACGATCATCAGGAGTGATGACTTGGTGTCCTACTGTGGCTTAGTCTACCGGTACTGCACAGTAAGAGTCTCTTCCATAGCCTGGGACAGGTAAGTTCTTGTTGCTGCAGTCGAAGAGAAGCTCAGAGAGGCTGGGTCTCTGCACGTGCTGTAGCCCGGGGGGAGCTGGAGGTGGCCCAGGCCACGTATGGGAGCTAGTATCTTCACGGGCAGTGTGTGCACCTCTGTGGATGCTCATCTCCTATTGCTAAGTGGGAGGTTATTATTTTTCTCTGTTAGTCTTTTACGAACATAGTACCTCTCCTGGCTTCTCCATTTTTCTTCCTCTTATTTTTAAAATGCTGTTAAATGTTTCTAGAAATACAGAGGACAGTACTGCAGGGGCTTAGCTCACACATTAGCAGCACTTGCAGTGCCTGCATTGGGTGTTGTATTTTTTTTCTCTGCTTCTCCTGTTACATCTGAAAAACATTTACTTTTTAAAGACAGAAGTAATCACATCATTATCACCTGAAATCCTCAGAATGGCAATATTGTTAGTGTAATTCCCAAAGGCGGGTACTGCACCTACAGCCAGTAGTGATCTAACTGACTTGAAACTGGGAAAGAGTGTGTCTTTGAAAATAATGTGTAAAGATAAATAGTGTGACAAGCTCCTTGGTGAATTTAAAATCAGTTAAAGAGCAGTAGCAGATGTCTGGAAGAAGCAGGTCTGTCAAAATGTTTTATGTCTTTTGAGATTTTTATTCCTGTTTCTGGGAGGAAAGGAAAGGGAGTTGCTGAAGGTTGTGAAATAAACCCTGACTCTCTGTCTCTTCCCCTGCCATTACTCAGGGGGAATGCGATGCTGTGACACCTTCCATTGCTCTCTTTGGAAGTTCATTTAAGTTTGCTCAGCACCTATAGAGATTGTTTGAATATCTGGCACTACATCTGGGAGCAAATAGTTGTGTGCCATAACATTCCCTCTTAAATAAAAACCAAAAAACACACCAGGAAGTTTAACTGTTAGAAATAATGTTTTTCATTGCCATATAATGCACTCGCATCTGTTCCCATTCTTAGGCAGAGTGAGAGGAAAGACTCTGAGCATGAACAAATCAGAGAAGTGGCAAGAGAAACAGAAGAGAAATGCTTACTGAATACTTGGTTTGTTTATTGCATCAACATTTTGCTCGCTTATTTACATCTTCACTTCTCTCTCCTCTTTTTTTTTTTTTTTGACATAATTTGTATAGTTTGTATCCCAGTTTACAGCACATTTTAGATGTTGTTTTTCACTCTTAGCTTTCATTTGTGGACTAGGTATAGATGCTAGACCAATACAAGCAAGGGCAAGAGTTGTTTCTCGCTGGGTTTAGCAGCCAGGCGGATGGGTGTTTATACTAAGAGCACCCGTGTGCCCTGTGAGGTTTCGTAGCTCCTAACATGGGGGCTGGGGTTTCTCAGTCCCTGCTTAGTGACTCTGAGCAGAGGCTTTGCTGGCAGCCGGGGTTCCCGCTCTCTCCTTGGTGCTTCTGCGCTCTTCCCACGACAGCTCTGCACACAAACCCTAGACCAAAGTCGTGTCCATTGGAAGGGCCGGAGCGGAGCTGATGGGCAGTGATGTCCCTTGGGCAGCCAAGGAGAGCACCCGAGAGTTCCTAAAATATCAATGGGCTTTGTGTGGACTGCGTTTTACACTGCAAGAGGGATGGCAGCTGAGGTCAGACCTTGCCGCTGCCTTGTCAAAGCTCTTGAGAATGTGCCCAGCGTGGCAGCATCACTCGTGTTTGAGCATTGGCTCTCTGCTCGTGTCATCGTGAGCCCACTGCTGCGCTGAGATCACTCTGTGCAAAGACTGATTTAATACGTGGAGGCAGATCTTCAACTGGTGTAAATCAGCCATAATGTTCGTGGGATTTGAATGATTTACATCCCGTGATGATTCAGTCTTTACCTCCAGGCTGAGATTTATAAACCAACCGATTTATGCTACAAACATTTTGCAATTTGACATAACAAATATTTTAAATGCACAGTCTGCTTAGATCCTAGGTTTTGGGACAAGTTTTTAATTACGTCCAAGTAAATGACCGCTGCTTATTGATTGCTGAACAAGATGGATTATTTCAGTCCCGTTCTGAACAGAATTCAAGTCATGAAGTTCCTTTCCGCTAAGAAAGCCTCTGCTGCTGCATTTGCTGCTGCATGCCTTTGTCCACCGCAACTGATGACCAGAATGTGTGCACGAGAAAAAACATTGCCTTTCTCATCCTGCTCCCCGGCGGTGATTCATTCCAGGTTGCCACAATCAGCTATTGGTAGCATCATCGTTCGTTAGGGAAAGAGTGAGTTTGGTGTCGCAGAATCACAGTGTGCTTCTCCGTGCAGCTAGTTGAGAAGAGGAAGAGACTGTAATTAGAAAGAGAGGAAGTTTAGGTTGTACACGTGCACAGAAATCAGCACTGATGAAGAAGGGCATGAAGGAAAATAAACCCCTCTAAATAGGGTTATTAACAAATGTGATTTGTAGGTGATGATTGAAGAAGTGATTTGAAGACAAAGCAATTTAGGAGAAGAAGGCAGCTCACACACCTAAGGTTAAGATTGTCCTGAAGAGATGAAGTCAGATTAAGAGAATTTACATCCCCATGGAACTGGATGACAGCTCAGTTGCAGTGTATTTAGCTGATACATATATGCATGCTGAGGAAAAGCAACTCCAGAATAAAAACAAAAAATTTTGGAAGATTAAAAAGATGTAAAAGATTAGAAATACAAGGTAGTGTAACTCTCAGAATCCTATGGAAATGAAAACAGATTTGTGAGTTCCTTGTTGATCCATTCACCTTCTCCGCATTGAGACTGTACAAATCTTGTTGAGTTGCACCAAAGCTGGAAGAAGTGAAATTACTACAACTAAAAGCCCAAGATAACTATCTTGGGAGATGGCTTGGGAAGCCTGGTGTTTTTTAGACCCAGACGGTTTCCCTGAGCAGGTTTATGGACTGGCCCCACCACTGCCTCCGAGAGCTGCCCGCGGCTGCTCCGTGCGCGATGCTTTGCGGTTGGGTTGGCTTTACCTGCAGATGCTGCGTCGTTGCGTGTTCACAATCAGGCCTCAGGTGTCAGTGCTCTGTGCTCTTCTTTAATGCTCCTGTGACATCTTGGAGTTTACATTGCAGGTAATATAAATAGGCTGTGGAACGAGTTCTATTTTTTAACACAAGATAAAGGAAAATTTAAAATGTAGCTAAAGTTGAAATTTCAAAATTATATTATTCTAGTACTAAAATCAGAGTTTTAATACTGCAAAATTAATGCCAATGCCATTTCATATACAAAACTGTATTTTACCAATTTTCTTCATACTATTCCATGATCAATTATGACTTGACTAATAATGCATACACTATTTTTTCAAAAGCATGCAAGGATACTTTATTCCTACAGATGTTAGGTGTCCAAATATTCACTTTGAAAATGTGAGATGATGCACACATGGTTTAATGATGCTGAGAAATGCATAACATTTAATGCTTGATTTTGAAGGTTTTAATCTTCAGTTTGTCTTTATTAATACCCAACTCGTATTGACATGGGTTTTCCTAATAGCACTGCCAGCAATTTTGCCAATATTCTTGGCAAAAGATCTTGTTGTTTCAAATTTCTATTTTTTTGCTTGGTTGGGTTTTTTTTAAAAAACATGTATGATGTTTTACTTTTTCTTGTGTATGTGTGTATGGAATTATACTAAAGCTTTTTGATGGATCACCGGTACCACTGATAATGAATATGGGGAAGTTCCTGGCTCCCAGTAGAGTTTCATGGTCTACCCCTTTTGACTGGGCAGCAGTAATCCCGCCGGGCTGTGCTAGCGTGTTCAAGTCTTACAGCACATCATGTACAGTGTCTCAAAGTGGAGCCTAGGCTGGCTCTTAGGCTCGGCATTTTTATTGAGGTGGTTTTTTGGTGAAGGTCGTTCCAGCAGCGAAGCCTGCGACTCAGGCATGTGCTCTCATGGGTAAAGGGGCTGTAGCTGGCTACTACTTGCTGCAGTGGATGTTATCCCCATGAGCATCTGCAGTTCTGCACTTCTTGCTTTGATTTTACACCACGGTTCTTGTGACAAAATACTGGAGAGCGGTACCAGAGGATTTTGCTTGCTCTGTTTGGAGTAACATCTGATGGACCCAAAATAATGTGAACAGCAACAAGTGAGAAATCTCCATGTCCTGCTATGAGTGTGGTACTAAAGTTTTATTTTATGATAAAGCAATAACAGAACCATACAAAATTATAGTGATGATAAGCTTTTTAAGATTTTTTAAGGTGTTAGAAAGCAAGAGAACCTAAACTGGTCAGTCAAAATATGCTGCTGATCAGTGTCCTTAAAATGTATGTTTTGCTTTTGGATTCATTCCTAGAGTCATTTGGCTGTGTCTGGGGTATCATAGAGAACTTCTGCTCATTTGTCCTCTGAATAATAGAGCCTTGCAGAGACACTGGTTTAGTTTGTTAGCTGCGATGGGAAAGGAAGGTGCACATTTCATGAGTATCAGAGTTAGGCAGAACGGGTGCCAATCAGAAAAGGCTGGCTGCAAATTAAGCCTTCAGTACCTGTGCTTGCTTCTATGTTGCTGCTATATTTTAAGAGTGCAAAAAGAGATGAAGAAAATGAGTGTGATCCCTAGTTCCTTGAAACTCTCATGAGTTTTTTTCCTGTAACTCTCTGAGGATTTGAAGAGGAGGGTGCAGAGGATGCAGAACAGCAGGACATACTGATAGGAATACAAATCACCTGAAAGCCTGACCTCAGTAGGATCTTAAAAGTGAAGTAGATGAACACTGTAAAAATTCACTGTAGGTTTCAGTCAAAGTCATTCTGGCACCCGATGCATATTTTTAGTATTTACAGTGAAAAGCAAAAACTGAAGTATACAAATTATTTGAATATGTTTTCTAAAATCAATTCTAAAGTTTTTGCAGGCCCCTCAACTATGCACACATTTATTAAAAATCTATTTAAAACTTTCCATTGTTCTCTATAAATATTCATGTTTACTTTAATAAGTGCTTTGCAGATTTATTTTAATTCCACCCCAAATCCTCCTGTGGCTTGAAAACTTCGTATTCAAGTCCAGGTGTAGAGATAAATGAGGAATGTATTTCTAAGATGCTTTGGAATAGTTATTAAGAGTATTATTAATGACAGCTATTTTTGTTGTTGTTTTTGATTGCCACCAGAGAAGGCAGAAGCTTGCAGCTGGGATTCTTTGAAGCAACGTTCTATTCTTTAGGGAGCTGTTATTTCAATGAAAACAATGAAATCAGTTAGCATAGGTAATAAAATAATTATAGTAATTTATTTTGGCTATTAAACATTGAATCCCCTTAGCTAATCATCCACTTAAAGCTGTTACTCAAAATGCCCTGGTTGCTTTTGCCTTAAAGTTAAGCATCGTGGATTGCTGCGCGCTGAGAAATCCGTTTTTAATCAGTGCCTGCTGCGCTCTGCTCGCCGCGCTGAGCGGAGCCGGGTGCCGAGCGCCGCGGGGCCGGCGGCAGCGGTCGGCCCCGGGCTGCCTCGGAGCGGCCTCCGCCTGCCCCGGAGCGCCCGCGCGGGAGCCGCTGTCGAGGGGTTTGGCTGGGGGTGCTGAGAGGCCCCTCTGCTGCAGGGGCTCCCGGGCAGTGTCTCCTTGCAGCGCGTGCCAGCGTAAGTGCCGGCCGCTCGGCCCGGGGGAAGCCCGGTAATTAGTGCTCCGAAACCGCTGCAAAGGGCACTCAGATTCATTTAAGCCTTCCTTCATTTTACTGCAGTTTCTAACCTCTTTACCTGGCCCAAGCCAAAACAGGCAAAGGTTAATTTCTGTCTTAACTCAGAAAATAGTAGTCTTGCTTAAGAGAAGAACAGCTGTGGTTCTTCCTGGCTCTTATGGAACAGGAGTCCAGGGAATCTGTAAAAAGATCCCTTCGAATTCCCGGTTTGGTAAATGCAGAACGACTGGGTTTATGTACAGAGATGTTGAGATCAGAAGATCATCTTTTGTAATATTATTATTGCAATATTGCTAAGTTAGTCGTTATAGATTAGCTGCAAACGTTCAGCCTCTATCCTGTGCTGCGGAAGCAGCGTGTTACTGGTTTTACATTACACCTTGTTCTCGTGAACTGTTCCAAATTCCTTGGGTGTAGGTGAGTGATGATCATAAAGGTTTGCAGAGAAGGATGGTTTGTATGAGGTTTGCAGGGAGCTAGTTACTGCGTTTATGCTTTTTTCTTCTTCTTCTTCCTTCTCCTCTCTCCTTGTAATGGCTGGTAGTGATGAAGATTTTCCAACAGTTTTGCTGTTTGTTCCTCTGAGGAGGGAAGGGACAGTCTTCGCTTCAGGAGTCTACCGTCCTGAGAGCCATATACTCCTCCAGAAAATTTCAGTAAAACATATGAAATAAAATGAAAATGGTCCTCTAGTTAGGTACCTCTACTTCTGTAGGCACATGAAATTTTAAAATAATAGTCAAATCCAGGGCAAAATCTCCATAAGGCTGTGATAGAGAAAAAACACAGCACTGAAATGGTTCTCTAGTTCTGTGGTTTTAAATACTGACTGACTTACAGCAAGCAGAGAATTATTAGGGGATTTTGATATCTGTACATTCTTTTAGAAGGGTTTTTGGTTTTGTATGAGTTCACATCTGGATTTTTTGGCTGGGGAATGAACAGAAATCTAGACCGTGCCTTGCATTCCTTGACTCCCATGGGAATCACTTTTTACTCACAATCAGCTACCTAAAATTACTAGCTCTGAGAAGAAGTATTAAATACACCACACTGCCTAAGAAATTTGACAATTCCTATAGCGCATAATGACAGTTTAATGAAATTATTTCTGTCTTAAAGCCTATAAAATATATTTATTCTTTTTCTCTGATATTCTTTTTAAAGTAAATTCAGCACTTTAGTAGATGACATACTTGATTTTTCTTTGTTTTTGGTTCTCATGCAAGGTTGGTACCTTGGATAGTCTCCTTTATTGTACCTCTGAATCCGTTAATCTAATCTCCGTGCATACTCTGGGAGAGGCAACAGGTTGCTCTTAGTATGGGAGAGATGAGATTACCTGGTGAGTGCATTCTACAAGGCAGTTGGAAATTGCTAAGAACATTCAAAAAAAAGACAGACTTTACTCAATTCTAATGAAGAACCTGGAAAAAAAGGTCATTCTGAGGAAAAGACTTAAAAAGTTTATTAATTGTTAGTTTTTATTACACTTAATTTAGCTGAATAAGAGTTAATCTTGAAATCTAAAAATCTGTTTCATTCATCAGACTGCTTCAAATGGAGATTTAACCTCTAATTCCGTTAAACATTTACATATGTGTTTAAAAAAAAAAAAAAAGGATAGTAACTTACTTGACTTTAGTTGAATAGTAAAAGGTGACATATGGAATTGTTTAGAGCTCCATGACAGGGTCATGTTGTGGAACAGCTAAGTAATGGTTTTGAGTGCTTTTCTTCATCAGAATTTAATTCAAAGTTTTCTTAAGACTTTTTTTTTTTTTAAAGTAAGTATTGGAAATGAGAAAGTAGTGGGAGAAATAGGAACTTGAAAGCCAAAGAATGAATAACTGTGGTGGTCAGTTTAGAGATATTATTATATAAAAATTTGTACTCTGGCTGATTTAAAAAAAAAAAAAAAAAAAGTGCTCTAGCTGATAGTGAAACAGGATAGTACCTATGGACTTTTTCAGTCAGCATAAAGCTTTTCCTCTTTTAAAATGCAGCAAAACCTGTTGGCTTAGAAGCAAGAAAGAGTTCTGTAAGTGATGGATTTAACACAGTGGATAACCTTTTCATTAGACAATTACGTGTTTCAGTCCATGGGATATGAAGTGTATATTTTTTGTACTACGTTTTCAGATGTCAATGACCCTATTTCATGGAATATGAGTCACACTGTGAATTCCAAGATCTGAAGAAAATCAATAGATGAGACATTGAAGACTCTTAAATCAACTGATTTTTTTTTCATTTTTCTCTCTCTTTTTTTTTTTTAATCTTTTTCCTCAAAGCTCAACCTAAACATCAAAAAAATCATTGAAAGACTTGGATAATAATTACTAGAGTCTTGGATTTTACTGTAAAGAGCTTTTGTATCCAGGAGTATTTGAAGTCCTAATCCACTAGGTACAATATCTTTGGGTAAGACACCAGTAATGTAAAAGAGAGTTAATCCATTGAGCAATAAAATGTACTGCTTTACATCGGTTTTGAAGAGGTTTTAAAGTCTTCATGATCAATAACAAAACAAAATATATAGACACAATTCACATTAAATTAATCTAATTAGAGTAATTAACATAACTACATTCATAATTAAGTAAGCGTGTGTTAGATGTTAATATTCAGGGAAAGGCTTCCACAAACATACCTTTCACTTAGACCTTAATCAAAATAACAGAAATTAATTATCCTTTAATGCGCTTCCTCCCTATTAATCCTGAATATATTCATGAATGCAAAATAATGATCTTGTTCCTACCTAGTTTTTACTCGTCTTTCCGATTTTGAAAGTTCAGCCTTTGATATTTCAAATTTCAAGTCCAAATCCCATTCTCAAAATTACATGCTTAGGAATTTAAACACACATTTCTCAGAAGAAGAAGAAGAAGAAGGAAAAAAAAAAAAAAAAAAAAGCTCACCGTATCCAGTGATTAAAAGCTATGCAACAGGTTTAATCCTGAAAAAGTATGTAGTTTATAAATAATTTAGTGATTCTAGGGATTCAACTTGATATTGTCTTGTTAAAGCCATTCAGGATTTTCAAACATGCAGAGCTTTGGAGGTGTCTGCTTAATTTTCTTGTATGCATACCTATGCACTATTAAAAGAACTTTAATATTTAATAGGACATTCTAAAACATGATAGAAAATGAAAAAAGAATAAAACAAAGTGGATCCACTGCTTCCTCTGAACTATCACAAATGTCGTGCCATCTTCCCAAGTTAATGATTATTTCATAACCTTGAATGACCAAAATACCTGCAAAAAATCGTTTTGCCCTCACATTAAAAAAAAAAAATAAATAAAAAATAAAAATAAAAAAAGGTAAAAACCAAGGCCAGGTATGCAGATGCAGTGTTCAGCAAACATTGCTCATTCAATTCTAATGCCTTTGATTTTTTGAGGTATAATGGGGAAACTAGGGTTCTTGGTACAACTCATGGAAGGATTCTAAAAATGCAGGCAAGGATTTTTCTCAGATAAGTATTCAGATTTATGCATCAAGAAGCAAAAATCCATTTTATAGCTGGTATTACTAAAAGTCTTAGCATTTATATAGTAACAACTCTGAACTGAGTTGATAATTTTCATCATTGTAACAATAAAAACTCCTTCAGTGTACAGAAGGTCTGTGTTTCTGGGTACATTTGTGTTCTAATTTGATAGCATATTTTTGTTATACTTAGCTGATACTGTATTTCTCAAGTACAGTTGTACACATAAATTGATAAGAATTGATCTCAAGGCTATGTGCAGATTCATGATACATCAGAGAATGATTGTGCAGCTGAAAAATTGCTAACAAGGAAATAAAGTTAAAACATTCTACAAAGCAAACCTAAGTGCTCAGGCTGAATTGGCAAGTTAGCTCCAAAAATTTGTCCGTGTTTTACTTCTGAAGATGGTTAGTTTTAAGAAACTATCCATATTTAACTTTGATCTTTTTTGCAATATCGCACCCCTTTTGGCTGTTTTATACTGTGTGTTATAAGATCCTGGTTGCACACGCTGCAGTGACGTCTTTGGGAGGTGGGTTTCGCTAACGAGAGGCCCCAGTGGAGTGCTGTAAGTCCTTCTGGTTGAGAGCTTGTAATGGAAAGCTTGGTTTTGGCAGTGAAACTGAATAACAAGCAATAAGAACGGATCAACTTCCTAGACTTGTACATGCCATGATGAACAACAGGAGCGTTGGACAAAGGTGGGCAATATTAAGGAGGAGGACTTCAGCTGTCTGTGCTGAAGTGCAAACCTCAGAGCCGAAGGAGGATCCAGTAACTTGCTCGAGGTCAGAGCGGGACTTGGTCTCCTTGGGCTTCTCTGACTGGGCTGTACTCCATAGGCAACATTTCCAAAGTCTTGTATGCCCAAGTTACCCACTTTTGCTTATTCCATTGATCTCATAAAATCTGGATGCTTTTCAGTATTGATTGGTCTAAGTGTGGCTTAATGGCAGAATCATTACTTTTTTAATCTTGGAACTGCCAACCCTTACTCTTCTCAACTGAAATTCAGTTTCTTCGATTAAGAGCTGCCATTACTGATTGTTTCTAAATGTTGCTTTGACATTTCTAGTTCAAAAAGTTTAGTTCTTCAGTAATATCTTATAGTCCACGTTCTTTGTAATTTGTTAAAACTTAATGTTCTGTGGGATAGCGAAAGCCGGAAAAGGGAAGGTGTTGGAAAATCCTGGAACAAAAGCTAGAATGAAATGATAACCCTGAGAAAATAGTGGCTGAGAGGCTTCCTGCACCACATACAAGCTGCATCTTTCTGCCCATTTGTTCTTTTGCATTAAAATGATGCCTGATGGTAACGGTGCCCGAGTTTGCCTATGTATCTCACATCTCTTCGGTGCAGTTCTGCAGGAAAGGTCAGATAAGGATAATGTGTCAAAAGGGTATAATTAAGATTCAGAAAGATTAATACCTGTGGTATTTAGTGAAATTACCTTTTAGTGGAATGCTCATTTATTACTTTGATATTTAACATTTCTGCTGTTAAAATGTTAGTGCTTGTAAAAGTACAAAATCAGTGGCAGACGTTTGGTTTATATACTCTTTTATACTTGAAAAAAAGCCTCATATGAGAACCAATCACAAATTCGATTTTTTTTTTCCCCTGGAATGCTTATATGTAAGCCTTTCTGTATTGAGCTGTACATTTTTATTTGGTAAGGTTATTTAAGTAATATCAATCACTTTGACAAGTTATATCAATTTGAAAGTTGGGGAGAGCATGCTAGAAACTGTATCTGAGATCTGTGTAGCCATCTGCAGTGAAATGAAAATGATACATCTGTAGATGAAGTGGAATAAATGTTATTTAATTCAACATAAAAAGAGCTCTTTACCATGATTCAGCACATACTTAGTGGATAATTAAGGCAAATGAGCTGCACTGGAATTCCTGGTACACAGGAGCTCCAGTTCCTCTTACGCTTCCAGCCATTACACGAGCGCACAGGAGAAGATGGCACACTGCCCAAAGACGTAAATTTAGATGAGAGAACTCCTGCATAATAACCCGCAAAAATAGGTAAAGCTAACCAGCAACTCGCAAGGTATGAGCATTTGAATAATACAGTCAAGTCGTAACTTCTCTTTTCCTTACCCATTATGGGAGCTGTGCCAATAGTTTTCTTGTACGCTTCTGCTCAGATCTGAAAAGAAAAATGCAGTCAGCTCATGAAAATTAGAGCAAAACGACCACATCTGAATTAAAAGCCACATCATGACACATCTTGTCCTTTTTCTTTTCTTTTTTTAATCTTTCATTTCTTAAAGTAAAGGGGCATTTTGTTTTACCGAGAAATAGATCTAGAAGGGGTATTACATGAATCCTTCAAATGGTGCTGATGATTGAGTGAGTTCTAGGTATAGGGTCTGTAGATTTGTTCAGTAAAATATCTATAGGACGTTGCTGCAACTGTAACATTTGTCACATCTGTGAGCACTGGAAATATTAAATATACTTTATTACATGTTCTATCACATATTTACTACCATTAAATTAAAAAAATCTTATTATTTTAACAATGACCTTGTCTCATGTTGGAATTTACAGGATTACACTCCAAACTATTTTTTGTGGCTCTGAAAAGAGTAGAAATGTTGTGGGTATTATGTCAGTACTTTGGTTAATTTACTGGGGGGTGCATTTTACCTATAAAATTACAAATACGTTCAGTTATGTATGTATGCCTGTCTGTCTATGCCCAGGCATGACAGTGCTCAAGCTGGTACAGAGGCACCAGTTTGGAAGGTTTAGAATACTTCTATTATTTTAAAATAATTTTTGGTAGTTATCTTCAAAAATCACAAGCATTTCTTTGCACTCCATAGAGCAGAGTGCAAAGTCCTATCCTCTGCATAGGAGGATCTTCTTATCTGCTGGTGGAGCTTTATTCCTTCAACTGGAACAAGGCATTCAACCTTCTGAAAATAAAATACAACTTGTAAATTTTCTTACAAGTCTGAAAGATGTGAGAAGGTATGCTAATAATCTCATGTAATGAAATCCATAAATGATCATGGTCATTATTTGTTTAGCCACATGGATACCCTGAGTAAACAGCTAAATAAGAAGGACATGGACTGGGCAAGGTGCTCTAAGAAGTTCAGACAATCGTACCCATAGCAAGTTTTAGACAAGCACATCATTTACGTACAGGAAGTATCCTTCTCTTAATGTGATGGTTGAATGTTATGCAATAATATATTTTTTCCTTGATCATTAAGAGCGGATATGAAATCAGCAACCAAAACATTTGCCTTGCTGTCCCACAAGATGAGACAAAGCAAAAACTCCGTGCTCATGCAAAAGACAAGGTTAACCCTGAGGCACTTGATCATGAGAAAACCATTGGAGTTGCTTCCAGGCGGGCTGTAAGGATGCAGGGTCCAAAGATGAGGGGGATGGTTTTTCATATTCCTGTGCATAGTCCTAGTGGGCATTTAGACTGAGTCACGTAAGAGTTTGTGGCATCACAGCCAAAGATTTTTGCTGTTTTATAGATGAGTATTTTTATTAGCTTTTAGACTACATTTTATTTTTCTCTGTCTACAGATCTTGTCATCTTTGTCACCTGTATATGTTAGGAATTGTTATGTAGCCTAAGATCTGCTATCATCATTATCAAATATGTCACTGCCTTTAAAGAGGTAGAAAAAATGTAGGATTGCTTTCAGACCCAGAGTTGCCATTTTCACCAAAGCTTTATTTAGATTGTAATTTAATAGACAGGTCATAGATAAAACTTCACAATGAACAGTAATATGCTGTTGTGAAAGTACTAAACATTGCTTGGTTTCAAATGCATTGTAATAGTGAAATTGTCAACTAATTGTGTGGATTACTGGAAGTAGGAGGAAGGGAATGTGTTGTCAGGATAAGACCTGAAAATTGCAAGACGGAAAGGCGAGACGGGGCAAGCAGGGAGAAGGGAGGGGTGGAATTTTTGTGCTGAATTCCTGGGTGTTTTTGGGATACAGCAGCTGGATGAGATAGTCTTGTCCCTGCAGAGGCTTGAATGGAGCCCCCATGGTATGGGGGGAAGGAGTGGGAAGGTGCTTCGGGGACTGGATGCACGACCAGTTAGAGCCAGGAAGTTGCCTGAGTGTCATTGGAGCTCCAAGGACGTTTGAGTGGATGAGTTGTGAAGAGCTTGGCCGAGTTCAGAGGGCTGGCAGCCGTCCCCGCTGCCCTTTTGGAGAGGGATGCTGGACAGGGAGGCAGGCAGGCGGCCCTGGCTGCGGCCTGCGAGCTGTGCTGGCCTTGGCAATGCCCCCGAGGATAAAAAATGGCCAGACATGCCCTTTTCCTTCTGCAGCTGGCCAGCAAATACACTTGGATTGGCACCAGGGTGTTCGAGACTTGAGCACCACGTGGCTCTCCAACTGCCAAATTCATACACTAAAGCAAGTGATTAAACACCTTGTTGAATTGTGCTTTCATTTGTCTGATGTTTTCCCAACAAACATTATGTACAGCGTCACAGTGTATTTTTAAAAGTAAATAAGACTAGACAAAAGAAGTGAAGCAGAAAGGCTTTAAGGTCATCTTGTTTAATCTTTGCTCAGGCAAAGTTTCTGCAGAACTGGACAGTTCGGTAAGGATTGAAGGACAAATGAAAAAATCTTGATTTGGGAGGATTAGAACTTTTAGAATGTAGCTAAAATGAGAGGCTGAAACAGAGTTGTTAATTGCCAGCTCTTCGCAGCACGCTCGGAAGTTCTCTAAGTTCACCTGCCAGGAGGATGGATTTTCTTGGGCTTCCCTTGCAAGCAGAAACGAGTCTGTCCCGTGCGTCTCAGCCGGTCGGAATCCCCTGAGCTTTGCGCTCTGCCTGCCGGCTTTGCATGTACTTGGGTTTTGTAAATATGCAGCCACTGCTCTCTGCCTTGTTTGAGTACTTGCTGGTTGTCTGTTGCTGGCGTTATCTCCTTAATTAACTAGTTGTGTCTCTTAACTTGTTATGAATATGTTTGTTTTGTGTGGCAACAAAGGCAAACGCACTGAAGACTCGAGAAGCATGCGGAGGGGTTTTGTCACTCATGAAGACCCACTTTGCCTTTGTAAACTGCAGGTACCAAAGCAGCTTTTCTGTTCTGTTTGGACACACGGCGTAGTAACAAGGGGATGAGAGGCAGCTGTGCTTCGGACCACATGAGATAATTTGCAGACACATTTTAATTGCCTTTTAGAGAGCATGAAGGAGTTCCAAATAGTCTAATGAGTTCCAGCAAACACCTGTGAAATGCTTTCAGATGACCATGTAAAACAGAAATTAAGAAAGAAATGAAGCACAAACCTAGCATGTATATTCTAATATTCTAATGGGGAATAGAGAGAAAAAAAGTGTTTTCTTATATACCCCTGGTTACTCTGAGTGAGAAATAAAGCAATAAACTGCTCAGTATTTTCCTACCAACAAAAACCTAAAGAGACAAATTTAGTAGAAGATAATAAAATAGTGTATTTAAAGCAGCTGATATGGGATGCCTAGAGGAAGGGTGTTTTAGCATGTAAATATGTTTTTATTACTATGTCACCACTCCGCAAAGTCATTTTGGCAAGTTATAAACTCAAATGTTAAATCAGGTGTGTTTCCAAATGCTTTTGCTACTTTGAGGATTAAAAATTAGAATAGAATTTCCTTCCAAGCATCTTGCAAATAACTGTCTTTTTTTTTTTAAATTAAGCGTACTTATGCCTATGTAGCATTCTGTATAAATATGTTCTCAGTGAAACTGTGGGTTGAAAAACTTCGATTATAGTAAGTTGTTATGATTAATATTTAACAGTTGCTTGGAAGTAGTATGTGAAAACTGTAGCTCAGCTGGACTTCCAGGAGCTGTAACTTATTTACCCCATTTATACTTCAGCTTTACAGAATATTACTTACTCTGTCAGAAATAGTGATAGAGAGCTTTTTCAGAGTCATGAGAGAAATCCACAATTTCAGAAATTGGGAAAAAATGATTTGAAAATCAGTAGGATTGTAAGCTCTACGGTCTTCATTGTGTGTTGACTTATTTTTTAAAATCCAAACTGATTCACAAGATGAAATATTTCTAAAATTCATGTCTTACATCTCTAAAAAATTCTGAACAGTAACTGCCTTTATGCCTTCAAGAAATGCTGCATGTTGATGGAGGATACATAAGATGTGCATTAACTATATGGAAAAGTATCAATTTGACAAGAAAAACTCTGTGTTTGACACTCATCATTTGAACCTGCAAGACTGATTTATGGCATGCAATAATGTTGTCTTAGGCCTTTTTGGAAATGTTATAGTTCTCAGCTGATGAGAACACTGAATGTTTGGCTTTATGGAAAACAGAGAAGGCAAGTTTCCCATCTGAGTGACGTGAATGAAATGACGGTTCATCTCGAGAATAGGACGCTGTGCTGTGAGGCTGCTGTATCGTTGCTTCTTAGCCATTAAGAATTCCATTAAAAATCATCCCCATCACACACGCTGTCATAACGTAGATTCTTCTTTGCTAGCAAGGACAAAGCTGTTTAGGATGTGTGTGCTGGAAGGAAAGAATAGCTACGTACAAGGTGTGCCGTTGCTTAAAAGTTAGGGGAAAAATACAGAATATCCATTCCTATCTTCTGAATAATCCTTCAGAGTTAAGAATGTTCTCTTTTGTGTGTATGTGAAGTTTAGACATGAGTGGGAAATAAATGAATACATTTTTCATTTTGGACACAAAAGGGCCAGACTTGGAGAGAAAAGTGTTCTCGTGTAGCAAGCACATAATGTCTGAAGTTCTGCAGAAACTACCGGAATCTACCGGACCATCTGAAGGGAAAATGCAGTTAACGTGATGACAAAGATGACCCCTAGCACTTGAAAACTGTTTGAGATAGGCAGATTTGTAAGGCAGTGAGGCTCTGCTTCACTTGAGCATAAAGAAGTTTCATTCCTTGTATCTTTTAGAAGTGAGAGATTGGTCTTATTACTGTGGTAAATTCCCTTTCAGCACTATGAGACACCCTTCAAAACCCCTTAGGTCCCCTCGCAGGGGCAGTGCCTCTCGGCAGGATGGCCAGGCTCACCCACAGCCGCGCGTGTGGCGATGCCGAGGGAAGCTTTGATCTGTTTTTGCCAGGAAGTCCTCTTAGTGCACCGTGACTATTAATATATATATTTTTTTAGGCTGTCCATGCTCAGTCCTTGGACAGTCATAAACAGATGTAAGGGTTTTAGGTTTAAAAATGGGTGGTATTTCCCGGTCATATTTGTGAATAAAGATAGGGAGTATATTTTGAAACTCATCGTTTCCCGTAGTTTTTTCTCTGAAATTACTGTTGAGTCTGTTAAAGTTTAATTACAGAGGGAAATACCTTTATTTGAGAACATTTAAATAATAGTGCTAAGTATTTTAATAGTAAAAAAGCTGACTTTTACAGTACCTTAAATATCAGCACAGATTTTACTTTTCCTGAGCTTGCAAAGGATGGTTGGGGTGATGATAGAAGAACAATTGTCATTTAACATGTTTCCTTAATGACTCTAAGGAGATTTTGAGTGTCTTAGTTGTTACATGAGTGTATAAATCTCATTTATATCAGCACTCTGCAATTCAGGGATAGTTCTGCTTGAAGAAACAGGTTGGCCCTAATGGCTGCTGGCATCTAGGGGCAGAGCAATTCGAATTAGATCTGGGGTGAAGGCAAACGGATGGATGTTTGCTAGGCAGGGTCCCTAGCAGGGAAGAGCTGCTGCCTCGCGTGGGAAGCCTGGTTTAGCAAAGCCTCTGCCTGTTTGACTGGGTTTGACTCCTGAAAAGCAGTTAGAGGTGATTTGGGAGGAGGGAATATTTATCTGTTAAAGGAGGAGCTGAGAAAACAATAAGCTCTTCATTCACAGAGCCTGTAAAGCACTATGTGCAATTAGTCAACTGACAAGAAAAAAGCTTCCAAACAGTGTATCCTACAGTAAAAGGTTTGGGTTTGCACCATGAGGATTCTCAAACATTGATTTGACAGCAGGATGTAGAAAGGGTGCAAATATGTGGAAAAAATATGAGAAAAAATAATAGCGCACAAGGTGGGGTGAGGTGGAGGGTAGACCAGGTAGTATGAGGTGAAGTTCAGGATGTTCATACACAGCGTGTTCTGTATGTGCTTCCTCAAATCGGGATACAGATTCTTGGTATATAGGAATGCTTTACTCCAGGTTATAGCAGACCAGAGGGTCGTGTAACACCCGGAAAAAGTGCAAAAGAAAGCATCTGTTAAAATCCAAACTACATTCTTTGTTACAAATGTTTTGATAGGGATGATATTCGTGATGGTGGTGAACAGAGAAGTATCTGGATTACCTGCTCTGAATATGTCCACAATTTCCATTTGTTGTTTATGATGTTCTATCTAGTATGGAGCTACGCGGAAGAAAGTCTGAAAGGGATGTAGCAGGGAAGAGGAAAACAGGATTTTGCATCGTTTTGTTAAGGTCTTTTCTCTGTTGGGCCTCCTTCAGGCTAGAATGGATTATTCATTCCAGGGTTAAAGCCTGGGATCAAAGAAGATCCCACATCTTAAGGAGCGCACTAAGGGGAAGGGAATTGAGGGTTTCCGCGGAATGCCGGGGCTCGGCAGCGCGGGGAGGCGGAGGCAGCGCTGCCTGCTCCCCTTCTCCGCGCTGGAAGCAGCTGAGGGCAGCGATAACCTCCCCTGCTGCCTGGCACCGTCAAACCTGCTCTCTCTGGGCCTTGGAGCGTTGAGCAACGCTTTGCCTCGAGGAGGTGTTTGTGATGCCACAGCAGATTTGGCACAGGCTCCTGGGAGGAAATTCCGGTGGGAGCTGCTGGTCAGGGGCACCTTGGGGAAGTGGCCGTGGGTGCTCGAGCACCAAGCGGGGCCTCATGGAGCGGGCGCTGGGGTGGCCAGGGCACCCGCCACAGGTAACGTGTTTTGCCTCTGTGTCAGAAAACGTACAGCCATTCGAAGAACAGAGTAGATGTTACTAAAGGCACAGTAAACGTTTTGAGATGATGCACGGTTTTATCTCAGTGCAGGTTTCTGTCGGTGCAGCTGTGAAGCATTAAAAGCTGTAGCTCAAGTACAGCTCAATCACGAAGCAGGCTGGTTTTATTTATTCCAAGTAGAATATTGGAGGTCTCTAAATTGTAACGAATATTGTAATGAAATGGTGAAAATGGGTCAGTAGAGCATTTGGAGCCGAGTCGGGCCTCTGCTGCAGAGCCTTGCAGCTTTGGGGAAGTATCAGCAAGAATTTACAGACAATTAAGGCAGACCAAAATACTGTCTTAGGTTGTCCAAAACGCAAACCTCCCACTCCTGGGGTCTGTATTTGTATAAAATAAGCTGTCCGCATATAGTCCTCTCCCCACCATTGATTATCTAATTACACGATCACTCCATCAGTAAATCAGCACAACATCTGTGACCCTCGGTGTCAGCGCTGGAGCCCCGTGGCTCCCCTAGGAGCCCAGCCGAGGCGCTTCTCCTGACAGAATATATTCATTATCCATTAGATCTGGCACACGCTCCGCAGTGCTCAATTACAATACAATCGAGCCGAGGGCCTGGTGTCAGCCCATGTAATGACTTTCTGATTATCTGTCTTTAAATGATGAATGAAATGAAAATGTACTATTCAAACCAAATGTAAGATGGCTAAAGATGCTAAATGAAAATTTTATGTATACGCTTTATGGCAAGAGGGATGAGGTCAGGGGGTAAGGGTTTGCCTCACGTTCAGAAATAACAAAGTAGAAGTCTTGTCTTGAGCCCCTGCAAAACCACCTGGTTGGAACTCAACTGTCCTTAAGGTTAGGTGATCTCCTGCCCATGTGTTATCTGAACATCTCAGTTATCTTTGGTCTCCTCATAATTTGCTAGAAGAATTTAAACTTGAATGATTTTTCAGTTAATTTCATCTTTTCCTTTTTTGTCAGAGTGAGTTTGCTTGAGCTGTCTTCATTTGTAATAACGTTTCTTTAGACTAAATTTGATTTTAGTGGAGGCCATAGTAATGAAAGAGGAACATCCAACTTTATGTACATTGCATTTTTATGAATTTGCAGGGGAAAAAAATCCAGATGATTTCACTTTAAAATATGTTGTTGTATGAATCTCCCTATTTGTTGCTTACCGTTGAAGAGGACTTTGAGGTGGGTCTGGGAACATGCAGTTCCTGAAGTGGTTTCTTAAAATCCCAGCTGTAACTGTGTAGCCACATCCCAGAGAGCAGGCACAGCAGATCAGCCCAGGGAATGATGCTGGAATGAACGCTGGGCTTCTGAATAGGCTAGCACTAAGTGAGGAATTTCGCTGTATGCCAGAATTATAAATAGATGGGAGATTCATAAGTATTTTGTTGTTCAAATAATTATGAAGCAGCTGCTGATCGTACAGTTGTTTCTGTCCGGTTACAGCTTCAGTTACTGCAGTTCTACTGGGAACCCCCTAACGCTGCCGGTCGAGCGCTCTGGCTGCATTTCCTGCCGGTCGCTTGGAGCGGCCGGTCCCGGCCCCTTCCCGGGATGCAGCTCGGCCCTGGCACCGCGCGGGGCAGGGCCGGGGCTCGGCTGGGCCACGGGACCGGGACGTGGCTGAGCGGGACCCGGCGCGGCCGGGCGAGTGTCAGCGCTGCCAGCGGTGTGGAGTTACTGCCACCTGACACGCGCTGTGGACACGGCTGAATTTTGTTGCTTCTAAGCCTTATGTGCATATTCCAAGGACACATTTTTATGAATGATGAATATAATGACAATGCCGAGGTCTGTAGTGAATGAAAACCAAGGAAAGCAGTGCCTTCCTGCTGGAATTCGGAGCCAGGTCCAGGACAGCTATAAAAGCTGATACTGAGAGTTTGATGAAAGGACTCAAAAGAAATGCGGATGTGTTACTGATGCTTCATTATTCATGGACTGGAGTTGCAAATATGTGATTAATTTTAGAGGGACATAAATCTGAGTTAAAAGTGTCAGCTCTAAATGAAAACCCGTCCAAAGTTTTAGTTGCACTCAGATGTGCAGTCAGGATTGAGGCAAGCTTCTTGAAAAGCCAGAGCACTGGAAAAATTTGTAGCCCCCTTAAGAATGTTGGAAACCTATTTTTTCCGAACCTGTCATCTCATTTTGAAAGTATGCTTAATATAAACCTTTTAAATTCAAAAACAGAGAGGAGTACATTGGACGCTCACAAATACATTAAGTTTCCTGTGGTCAGAGTTGCTTTGGACTTGTCTCACGAATCTAGATGAATCATGCAACCTCTTGAAAGTACATGATGAAACACGGCAAATGAGAAGAAACCTGCAGGTGAAATTATTTTAATGTGGTTCTATTTTTCCTTCTACTAATATTCTAATCGTTATCCTTGGTCCATTCTATGCTGCTTTTGTTTTAGCTTTTCAGAACACAAGGGCAACTGTTTTAAAGTCAGTAAGATCGCTCATGTGTTTCACAAGCCACCCTCTTGTCCTAAAAAAAAAAAAAAAAAAAAAAAAAAAAAGTAGTGTCCTCTAATTTAAAAATTTCACTTGGCCGTATAACCTAGAGCACATGAGAAGCTGCAGTGAAGTGACTGTCATTGTCTTCCTTCCGGTTTCTCTATGCCTCTCTCCTTGGTCACGATCCTCAGCGGGTCTGATGCTTTGCAGTGCTGGTAACAAACGGGCGCGCGCGGGTTCCTGAGCGGAGAGGTGGCCTCTGCAGGAGTAACACACTTGAGCGTTCACTTTAGTGGTTCTGCGGCACGTGCTGTTCCCGCAGCAGCTCCCGAGCTCACCCGTGTTGAAGAGGATGGCATCTAGTGCCAAGATTTATCCCGGGTGCAAATTCCTTTGGTTTTGAATTAGGTGATTTACATGCTGAAAGGCTCCATTGCGCTTTGAGTAGCATATTCAGATTTGTCAGAGGCAGAGGTTGTGTGGTTTGGAATGGTGGTTTTCAGAGCTTCCTTCACACGGTTCCTCCTCATGCAGCTTTCTCAGGCTTTTTAATTCAGAGGACTAAGGCCTAACTCTGAAAGAAAGGGGAACCACTGTGGCAAGCAAATAAATCAGACTGATTTTTCAATTCTCAGTTCTTATTCTTCTCTGTTTTGTTCACTCACTTGATGGCACATGTAGGAAAGTAAATTTCATATATTTTTCCATAATCACTTTGTGACCATCACCTGCCTTGCAGTGTGGTGCAGGCAACGAGGCTGAGAGAAACGTGAGGATAGACTGGGAAGTTTCACACACCAATCTCCTGGGATCCGAGGGGTCCGAGTGTTTCCAGTCCCCCGCGCGAATGGCTGGGAAACAGAGTTAGTTTGGTGACATTAAATAACTTCCACTAGCCCTGTTCTGCTGTTGCCTGCTGATAGGAGAATATTTATGCAAGTAAAAGCTGCAACTTTAAGGCAGTTCTCTGCTCTTTAATAGAAGAATAACATGTGCATTACTGATAGCATAAACACTAAATCTACATACATGTGCGTATTTCAGACATGCAGAAAAATGCAAAGGTGCTTACAAAAGCAGTTGTAAATTTTTATTAAAAATAAATATTGGGAATGTTGGGACAAGGCAGATTTTTAATCAGAAAACTACTGTTGCTACTAAGTGGAAAAAACATTTTGATCTCAAGCCTCTTAAAATATTGATCAGTAATTTAAACACTCCACAACCGGAAGGCTGAGTTTTTTGCAGGCTCTGTGGTTTGCCGCTTTTTGTGTACCCTGTTAATAGCTCCTCTCAGCAATCAGCACATTTCTCAGCCAGGTGTAAAACATTGCTGTTCCTCCTGTTACCTTCCCTCTCATTTTCATACTTGATGGCTGCTTTGCCTCAGATAAATGACAAAGACAAGTGGTCAGAATGAAGTCTTCTGCTTTCAGCTATAATCCTGTAATAGCAATGTCTTATAAACTGAAGCAAATAAGGAAAAAAAGATACAGAAAACTGCATGTGTCGGTAGCTTAAAACATTGTTGCCTCTGTTTTTAAAGTGATTCCAGCCTTTCTCATTTAGTTTTATTTTGATTGACAGTGTTTTTCCTACAGTTTTCCCCTACTTCCAAATACCATGGAAAGGATATTATGCATTCCCAACCTGTCAGCTTTGGCTGCATTACAGAGCGTTCAATTATGCTCTAATCGAATAGCTGCCCAATGTAGGCCGTATAATGACTTCCTGATTATCAGACTTTAAATGATAAATGAAATGAAAGTGTAACATTCTGTTCAAAGATAAGATAGCTAGCAATCCAAATGAAAACGGATTTTTTGCTCTTTTCTCTGAAAAAAATAACATATTTTATTGTAATTCTACTCAACAGTTGTTTTGTTGCTTGTTTTGACTTCATTTAAAAAAACCACCAAGTGAGTTATCTAGGAGAACATTAGTCTTCATTTTTGTTTTCAAGCAGATGCTGAAGGTGTTAAGCAGGGTTTAGATTGTTCTCCATCCTCTCTTTATGTTGAATTGTTATGAAAAGCAAGGTCAGATTTATATGACTGGTTTCTGTTGGGAATATTTCAATACATGCTGGCACTGCAGCAAGTCTGTTTTGAGTAATGTATTATACAGACAACATTAAGGTCTGAATAAATTATTTAGTGGTGATAGTGCTAGATGTTTTTCATTTCCAGTCTGTGGTATTAGTGCTAAGCAACTCTGGAATCAAATAACCCTCTTCCCTCGCTGGGCTGGCACACGTTTATTCCTCCCGAGTCATTCAGCGCCTCGTGATCCTCTCGCAGGGGCTCGCAGGGGAGACGCTCCCACCTTTGGCCCCGCAGCCCCTCTGTGCTGGGGTCTGCGGCGCTGCTGCTTGGTATCAGGCACCGTCGCTTGTGCCAGGTGTTTGTGACAGTGGCCTTGAAAAGAGTCAAAAACGGAGTGTCTCCTCATTGTGACGCACCAGTTTGATGTCTGTGGCTTGTTAGTCCCTGTGAAGATAGTTCCCGCTACCTGTGCTGAAAAGAATAACTTGTGTCGACGTTCAGCTCATTTTGAACTTTAATTGGCTTGAATTTCATATCTGCACTCTTCTGTCTCCCAAACCCACAAGACCGTGTATTTAGTGTATAGATTTACATCCCTAAAGGAAGAAGAAAATTAGTAGTGCTTCAGTGAAAAACGTTATAGCACCTGTCCTTGTTGCCACCAGGCTTAGTAACAGAGTGGAGTTAGGCTCGAACAACACACAGTTGTATGGGTAAAGTGAATTGTAGTCATAGCCAAGAAAGATGTGGCTCGTGGAACAAATCTCTCCTCTCAGGACTAGGAACATCTCTGCATACTTCGGAGAGGAGGAGGAGGGGGCTCAGCAGGCTGCAGTGCTGAGGAGGCAGCTCAGAAAGCAGGTGCAGAGGCTGTGAGTGCTGGCACAAGTGTGATGAGCTCAGCCCGTCCTCCCTAAGCGAGGGCAGCCCAGCCGGGCGGCTCCAGAGCCCCCACGTTCCTCCCTGCCCCGCATGAGCCGGGCACACGGTGCTCGCAGGTTCTGCTCCTCCTTCCCTTGCAGTGGGAGGGATTTGCGCCCATTTGTTCTTGCTGTTCAGCTCCTCATGGCTACCCAGAATACTTTTTTTTTTTTACCAAATTTGTGAATCAAGTGAATTAAAAAAATATTCAGCATTGAAAACAGGTGTCCTGGTTGACAGACTAGCTTGTGATTCAGGAGATGAAAACTTGGATCTTCCTTCTCCTGTGTCACAACCTGTGCAACTTGAATTCAAGTGATGTAGTAGGTATTAAATAACATTTATTTTGAAGTGAATTAAAAAATTCCCTGACTCTGAAAAGGCTTTCTAATTAAACTTTTTGGGACTACCTCACAGCTGGACCCCACAACAGAGGTAGAAGCAAGGGTACCTGAGTACTTACATGGCTCAAGTTCTCTGAGTTGCCTGGCTTCTCTTGATTTCAAACTGCTGGGCCTGTGATTCTTGAAATTAGCTGCAGCTGAGCTGCCTGCGCCTCGTGGGTAGTGGCTGTGAGAGTGGTTGTTTCCTTCACAGGTCTGCAGCAGGATGCGTTATGGAGGATATTTATGTTTTCTGCTTAGGTGAGGTAGCATTTATGCATAGAACAAACAAATCCAATTAATTATAAGTGTCCTCTTACTTCCAATTTTCCTATTTTTCTGTCTTACCTCTTCCCCCCCCCCCGCCCTTCCCTATATGCTAATTGTTGTTCTGCCAGATTGAGGTAATTATTGTGTATGTCTATGCCGCTGTTACTGTTATAATAACAGTTCTTACAGGCACAATGTAGTCTCACTAGTTGAGCAGTCCTGGCTCCCTGGACTTCAGTGCAAGTAACTGCCTCTTTTTCAGATGTGTCTCCTTGTTCTGGGCTTTTTCTTTTTCTTTTTCTTTTTTTTTTCTTTTTTTCTTTTTTTTCTCCGTTAAATGGAAAAGGTGCTTTTCCATGTACCTGCTCTGTTAATTCTAGTGGAGCTTGAGCTGGGTACGTCACCTTCGGAAGTCACAGTAACGCAGCTGTATTTTCCATTGTGCTTAGGATCCTACATGATAAAGGAGGAGGAAATACTTTCTCTGTGGTTTGAAAGTTACCTTTAAAAACATAAATAATTCAAAATTAGAAAAGATGAAAGAGTTTGGTTTGGTTCTTAGCTTGCTTCTTTGTGAGCACTTTGTCACTGAAAGCAGCCTCAAACCAAGGAAGACTGTAAATAAGCTGTAAGCTGTAATAAATCTGTTTATTAAACAGATGAGGTCAAAAGAAAGCATATAAAACACATTCTGCCTTATTTCAAAAATTGTTGGAGGAAGCATGCCCCCATATTTTCTGCATGTGGAAGGGTTCCCTATAGTTCCTGCACCATGCTAACCCAAATACAGATGTCCAGTTGGTTGATGTGCAACATGTGTTTTTGGAACAGATTTCACACCAAAGACAGCTCAGAAGGTAGGTCATTTACTAGGGCCAGATAATAGAGGCAACCGGTGTGAACGTGGTGAAGGTGTGCGACAGCATGTCGTGTGGGAGCAGCCTGAAGAAGTAGAACCTTGCAATGAATAAGGGACGTGTAAACTGAGATGGTAATAGGCTGAGGAGAGGAAATGGAAGCAATACTGGAAGAGGAGGTGTCGAGTTGTATACAGAATATGCAGAGTTCTAGTATTTCCCTAAGTTGCTCAAAGTTTTGAAGACTTATGCTAGTACTACAAAGTAAGAAGGTGTTTTCCTTGCAGCATGGAGAAAAACTGGAGGACCGTGAGAGCCGGAGTAACAGAAATGGAATTGAAAGCCCACAGTAGGAAATGTGGGGCTGGTAAAGCATGCCAGAGAATTGTTGTAATGAATTTGCAGCTCCTCAGCTGTCTGTGTATGCACAGACCTGGGTATACTGATTGACTGCAGGCTGCTTGACAAGTGCAACTGCCTTGTAAAAGCAATAAAATAATGCTATTGAGTGCAATTTGTAAGGTATTTTCTGCAAAGACATGGAAGTGTTAAAATGACCTTGCATCTAGAGTATAGTGTTTAAAATCCAGTGTTCCATATTATACAAATGAAAAAATAAAAAGATGAGTCAGATGCCCTACACTGGCAATTAGGCTAATGGGTAACCTGTCGTGCAAATGAGTCTGAAAGACCTTTAATCATTGGCCATGCCTGAAAAAGGGTCTGAATTTATAAATGTCTGTTATAAATACATTAAGAATAAATACTGAGAAAGGAAAAAGAGCCATTTAACCTGAAGGAAAACGTTGGTAAAAGAACCAACGCCATCTGGTCATGAATAAACTGAGTTCCGGCCTAACTATTGTAATATCTAGAATTGCCTTTGAATAGTTAAATGGGGTCACCAAGGCAGACGTTTTAATGACTGACGATCATGGGAAGTGCAGAGGAGTTCAGAAAGAATAGCAGACTGAAATACGTTTTTTCCATCAACCACATCAGCGATGACATTTCATGAGAGAGAGAAGGACTGTGAGCAACAAGTAATGATTTTACGCAAGAGCAAAATATATTTCAACATAGAGTCGTGCTGCATGTTGATTATCTGATAACGTGCTAATGATACTATAACTTGATAATCACCAAGACTGCCCCTGGGCCTGGCTCTCCGGGGGAATCAGGCCTTAATGAGGGTGTGAGGTTCCTGATTGCCGCCGAAACCGCGCGGGTGCTTTTGCGGCGCCGGCTGGTGCCGCTCAGTATCACGCCCAGCCCGTGATAACGCGCAGGTACGCGGCTTATCAGCCTGGCACTGTCCTCCGTCCCTTATCTCTGCTGAAGCTACCTTGTGCTCAGCATACAGAGCAACTTTCAGAATAAATTCTTTTTTTCCCATACACATGAATCCAATCACATGAAAAAATATGCATTAAGAAAATGGTTCTTAATCTAAATTTTGTTGTGCTTGAAAACAATTTGTCCAGAAAAACATACAAACTACAAAGTAGTTGCCTGGGCTTAGGGTGACATTCTTTTAATGTTTGGTGGTTTGATTGTTGCATAAAAAATGGTTCTGCTTTCAAAAATGGTTGAAAGAGAAGATGCAGCTTTCATTGTCGGGGAAATGAATATACCTCAGTAAGATAAATTTGATGTGGCTTTTATGCTTGTGTGTCCTGTCTGACTTAGCAGAGTTCGCATAGACCATGCAGAACTCTCCAGTCTCTGCCCATTTCTTGTTAAACTTCCATTTGGATTCCTGGAGGAAAAAGTAAGGGAGGAAATAAAGCTGGGATGTGTTTAATGAGGACTCTCTTGGTGAAAGTAAATCTGCTAATGTTAAATATAAGTTTTGTTTTCAAGTTAATTCTTAAGAGAATGGGATGTTATGTCTGGTTCTTCTGTAATGTATTTACTTAGAAAAAGCCAAATAACACTGATTATCCAAATATGTTCAGAAGAACCCTAAAAATCAGAGTGATTTCAGATTTTTTTTTCCAAAGAAAGAGACAAGCGCTAAGCCAGCGCAGCCGTTCCGTGCCCGTTTCCTGCGGTGTCGGTGCCGCACAAGTGCCTGATGCGGAGCGGGCCGCGCTGCGAGCCGGAGCCGTCAGTGCTGGCTCCTCTGGCCCCGGACATCCCCCATGGAGTTGGCCTGGGCACAAAGTCATCCTTCAAAACATGCATGTGAGGGCTCAGAAACACTATGACCATTGCATTGTTAAAACATCTCTGCGGATTTCGGATGAGGATACGTGGTTTAGCACTCTGCAGCATTTGCATACCTGCGCTCTCCTTTTTTCCCTCACCTCTCCTGGATGTACGTGATAAATGACAGATTGTCTCAGATAATATTCATGTGGCACTCCAAAATAATTCTGCAGACATGGTAAAAGCTTTTAGAGACTGTAAAACTGATTACCTCTTCTGTACTCCTTTCATCTTGAAAGCACTTACCAACATTAACTAATTAATCCTCGCGGCACCTTGGAGCCGGGTCTCCTTGCCGCTATGGAGAAGTAGGAACTGCAGCGGGGCGCCCCGCGGCTCGCTCGGCAGCACCAGCACGGGCGCTGGTGGCCAGGCTCATCGTTTTGTGCTCCTGGCACAATCCCACAGCCCAAAGTTGTGTGGGAAGAGTTTTACCAAAGCGCTTAGTTGCATGCAGCTGAGCTCCAAAGCTGTAGATTTACCTTGTTGCTCTGCTGTGTTGAAACAAGTTCCCTTCTGAAAGCTTTTCTGCTTTGGAAACTCCAGAGGACAGAAATTTGGCTACTGTTTAAGGCTTCCAACATCTCCTACAGGGATGTGCTTTTCCAAGAAGGCTGAGCAGTCTCATCCTTCCCTGGATTTGCTTTGGTGCCCACAGGAATACTTGTCCCTGACTGTGTGCGCGAGAGGCACTCGAGGTGTGGAGGAGGAGGAGGTGGTGGAGTCCCTGGCGGGGTCTCGTTCTGGTGGTGGGCTGGGTCAGCTGGACCTGGTGGTCCGCGTTGCCCATTGCTGCCAGGGTGTCCTCCCCGGGCTGCTGGGTCCCTTGACTCCCTTCAGGTCCAGGAGGCTGGGGGCAGAGCTGGTGTCGAGGTGAGCGTTGTGGTGCTCTTGGGAAACAGTGCTCCAAGTTCAGCAGACATGGTCTCTAAAAGAATTGGAAAGTATAAAATTAATATTTAACCAGATTGTTACGTTTTGTCTGTTTCATGAATTTTTTATTACTTTACGAAAATGCTGTTGATGGAAATAATATTGACAGGGTTTTTTAATATCTTCTGGTAAATGGAAACTTATCTTCTTTATGAATGCAAACCATCTAGCAGGTCATACTGGGCAAATGTTCTAATAAGACAATAATAATTAGAGCATGGTGCATTAATGCTTGATACTGTTCATAACTCAGTTTTAAGAGATTCATAACAGCAATGTTAAGGTGTGCCATCTTAAACATTTATGATTGTTATGTTAATATTAAGGCATGCTGTAGGAAAGAAGTTTATTTCCACATAGTTTCCATATCTATTTCTTTAGAGTAAGCTGAAGAAAAAGTTCTTTCAATTTTCTTTTGTTTTATTCTTTAGCAGTTCCGCAGAAGTGGTGATATGAGCAACACTCCATGACTTTGAATCTCTATGAACTTATTTGCGTAGTACTTAGAATATTAAAACTCCAGCTTAATTTCAGCTGCAAGTCTTTGGTTCCCAATTATTGGGGAGCAGAAGTTGAGAAATCTTACAGAATTCCAGAAGCTTCCCCTTTGTACTGACTACATCCAAAACGAATCATAGCATCCTTGGGTTCTGGTATGATTTGGCTTATACGTTCAGGTTGGGTTCTCATTAAGGAAAGCCCTTTGGATAAGAGGCTTTCCTGTCCAGAGGCAGAGCAGAATGCTTGGAAAAGGTAGGGGTGGAGTTTAATGGCAGCAAGGGAGTGAACAAATGAAGTAGGAGAAAGCACCATAATTACACCAAGAGTTTGAGACCAAAATAATTGCCCCAAAATGAAGGGGCCTTTCGACTTGGAGAAGTTTTGAATTCTTTTGAACTAGCTGTGGACTTATGTCAAATTCGTATCATTCTTTTTGCACTCTGCCTCTTCTCTTTGTATCATTATTGTATTTCTAATCATAACTTGGACCACGTAACTTTTTAGTAGGACTTGTAAAACCAAGGTTGAAGTGATGTAGGAGGAAGCCAAGGCAAGTTCACATGCGGAATAAGAGCATCGTTTTTGTACAACTTCAAGCCTGTCACCACACTGATCAAATTTGCCAACTGTGCTTATTTTACTTGTGTTTTAAGTACCTGCACGCATATTGTTAGTGCTCATATCTTTATCACAGCCCAGCAGGCAAGCCAGAGGTATTTTTACATAGCACTACTGTATCTTTATCTTAGTAGTGCTAGTATTATCCCCTGCCAAAACAAGCATGCTATATTGAAGTGCCTGTAAGTATACAGGCTCTCTGCATATTCCTTGTATTTAGCCTGCAGCATGTCTGGCATCCACTGTGATCCCAGTGTTGCAGCTGCTGTTGCAAAAAGCAGCTTAAAAATCTTTTCAGAGCGTTGGGGCTGATTTAAAAGCAGCATAGCCTCCACGCGCCTGTGATTCGAGAGAGGTCCTTTCAGATAGACCGTTATGGTTTTTCTATCTTCTGGACCTCCCACCCCTCTGTGATTATAATAGTCCACTTTTGTGGTTGTACCCTCTGTCGGTTAGAGATGGCTTCATTCGGAGCTGCAATATGTATCAAATCATAGCTAGGGGCCAAATTTATCTATTTTTAGAGCTTAATGCTAGTTAACGAAAGAGATTCCAATCCGCCAAAATCCTTTTGATGAGTTTTGGGAAACACTTGTTCAGTTTCGCTGACTAGGTGAAACCTGACACCACAATTCAGGAAAAGGCCAAGTCCAATACTGCATACCATTTTCTCTTTTATTATCTGTAATATTTGCCTACTGCAGTGCTCAATTATACCACAGTTGTGCAAAGACCCGGTCTTTGCAATGTAATGACTGTCTTTAACTCATGATCTGTCTTTAACTGATAAATGAAGAGACTGTGCTACCTTCCATCTACATGGAAGATGAAGTTTATTGCTACCAGAACTTTGTGTTTTTATTCCTTGGGTGGGGGGGGAAGCAGAGAAGAAAGATGAGGAATCTGCTTAGTATTTTCCTCTCTTCTAACCTGTTTTTGCATGGTTAAATTATTTGGATATGTTTCTAGTGTTATTCAGTCTGAAAAACCTGAAATAAATCTTCCTGAAACTCAAAGTGGGAAGTGGCTGTATGGGGTTAATCCTAGAATTCTACAACTGACTTTAGATCGCAACAAAATGTTTGGCTATTGGTGAACCATAGGTTCTCCTTGTTCATATAAATCCCTCCATCACCCACTCCTGCGTGGCACTTTGGAAATGCAGAAATCTGTCACTTCTGAGATAAACCCACTAATCCACCTCTCTCCTTGGCACATTCTGTGTTCGGTGGGCAGATTTCTTACATGGGTATTTTCTATCACTTTTGCCAGCACTACCTCTGTGTTATAAGCTGATGGCTTTAACTGGTGATTTTCTGTTTTTCAGATTCAACAGAGACATCCAAACGCCTCTCTGCAAAATGTTTTCGGAGTGTGTCCCCCGCTGAAAGTCTCCTCCAAGGTAATAGTTATGAATGACAGCAAGTGTATTGTAAATAAAATCTCTCAAGGTGTTTCTTGCTCATCAAAACTGCTTGTGAATTCTGTCTTCTGCATTATTTCAGCACCAGCAGCAGCCTCTGTCAGTCTTGCTGGTAAATGTATATAGAAGTCCTCTAGTTCTGCTTATTTCAGTTGTCGTTTTTAATCATAATTCCACTTTCTTCACTGTTGTCCAAAATTTGCTTTTTCATCTTTTCTCTGCCTGTTTTATCTTTCATTTTTGCACTAGCCTGGTCTCAATATCCTGCTCGAATTTCTGTCTCTGTGCCTGCGAGTGTATTTGATTAGTGCCTTTGAGTTGTTCTTACTCTTTGGCCACATCTGCTCAGCTCTAGCAGGTATTTCCCTAGCAAACCTCCTCTCGGTGTCCGTGTGTGCTGGCAGGCTCGCCAACTTGGGCGCTGTGTTTGTGAAACACCTCTAGGCATAGCCCTGGCGCGCCTGCTCTGTGAGCTCTGTGAGTTTCAGCAGGTTTTTCAGTGTCACGGGCACTCAAGGGCTCTCTTGTGGAGTTTTCATATGGCAAAATGCTCAGCAGTGTGTTGGGGTATGTGCCTGTAAATGTGTCTCTGCACACGTGTGTGTGTTCTGTGTGTGTGTGGCCTGTTTTCAGCTTAGCAGCAAAAGGTTCTGTTCCAATGCCCAAATCCCTAAGGGAGAGTGTTTTAAGAAGGGCTCTGTGATGATCGGAAGGTCCTTCAAGTCTCTTCATCTACCTGCTGAGCTATGTTTGTGGTGGTGTTGTGCTTTACCGAGCATGCCAGCTCTCTTGTGCTATAGTGCAGGCCATAGTCGCAGCTCTTTGGAATTCCTACCGTCTTGCAGCAGCTGCTTCCTCCTCCTTCGGCGGCTTTTAGCAAGAAGTCTTAAACTGAGGAAACAAATGGGTAATTTTGCTTTTTAGAGCTTTGGCTTGATGTTAAGCATAAAGACGTGGGACATAATCATGAATCTGTTCAAGTACTTTGTATTGATTACTACTCATGTGTTGTTTAGATGAGCATGCAGCAAGATGGTGAATTGCTGACCACACATCCATGTCCTCCAGCTAGTGAGTGTTGTTTTGAGAAATCACTGAGGACGGGTCCCTCTGTTTCTCTGCATTTCCCTAGGGCTTTTTTCCCCTTCCTCTCTAGTGCTGTGCTTTACAGTATGGCTCTTTTTCACAGGAGAGAGAGAAAAAAAAAAAAAGAGAAAGAAACTTGGCAGCAGAGGACTATGGCACATGTGCATTCATGACATAAGGGCTGCATACATTTGTCTATAGCTTCCCACTCCACCTTCAGGTCAGGCATGTACTTACAAGATCTGTTTCTGAATTTTGAGAGTCAACACAGTGGCACGTAAGAACGCTACCTCTTTCTGGTCACAGAGTAATTATATATACCTGTACATATAATTTGTCACAGAATTGCACACGACACGATTTTTTTTTAGAAGATTTAATAGTTTTCTACTTAGAGCAAATAAAGCCACTTTCCATGCGTAGAATAGGTTTGGAACCTAGAGAAACATCAAGTATATGGGGGGGTTTAGTTTGTTTTTGTTTTTTACAGCAACACCTAAGTTGTCATCAGTCTCTTGGCAGGTTTCAAATGTTCAGCTATGCTCTTTATATGTGAATTGGGTTTCTATATGTGTATTAACTATTCATCACTGATGACATGACTCGAGGAGAAAAACAATTTTAAATTTGCCATTTGGTATCTTTGATCACCTTCCAAATTATATTAATTTAATGAATGTCAGTTTTCTTTTGAGGACCCTGACTTGGAGTATCTAGTTGTATTATATTTTTAACTAATACACTAAAAAAGAAGTTAAAAAGAAGTGAATGCAATCCAGCAGATATGCCACAAAATATATTTACATAATACATGTATGTTATGCACAATATTTCTGCCTACTGCATTGTTCATATGGTTGCTCATGAGAAGGTAATTACGTTTAAGGGAAACCTTGGCAATTTAAAGCCGCTTTTTCTTAGGAAGACCTCAAGGTTTATGCAAAAGAGTCTCTTCATATCTTCTGTCTGCACAAGAGTTGCTTGTGTTCCTATCTTTAATATTTCTGAACGTGATGAACTTAGTTTGGACGTGGTGCCTTAGATCTTGTGCCGATGTTACATAGGTTGCTTTTAGGCCCCCAAGCAGCTGTGGGAGCTGAGGGAGGCTTTGGTTTTGCAGTTTCTTTTCTTCTCTTGCAAAATCTCCACTGCCTCTCCCTTACTGTGGTGCATCAGGTAGTGCATAAAGGAACACGCCAAAAAGGGTGCATGAACAAAATTGCTTCAAAAACGTCAAGTATGGCATTTTGCAAGCTGTTGTTCAGGGAAAGCAATTCAGAGAGACATACAAATGCTGAAGTCAGTGGCACAGGGATTATAAAGCAGGATTTTTCAGTTGTAAAGAGTACGCAAAGCTGCTGCAATAATTGGTGGTCTGTAAACACTGAATGGAGAGAACAAAGAATTACTGAAGTAATACTGACTTCTCAAAGCAATCAGTATTTGCTCATTAGTGATGTTCGTGTCCAGCTCAAACTGACCATTAAGCTCAGTTTTATAATAATCTTCAGCTAAATGCACTTATATTCCACAGTCAAGCATCTTCTCTCAAGGCTACTGTTTTTTTTTTTCCCTCCATTTTTACATGTTAATAACCCCTTTGAGCAGACAACTTATTTCTCTGTAGCTCTGTAACCTACTGCTGTTGGAGTAGGGCATTCACTTCCAAGGAATTTTAGTGACTTCACAGCCACCTACAGATATATATGGCCTTGCAACTGTCTTTGATCCTAAATCAGCTTTAAAATACCATTTTAGTTTCACTGGAAAAAATGATTCCATTGTTTTTAGAATACAGAAAAGACGGGAATGCTGCCTTGGGAGGCTGCAGCTATTTTAAGACTGCTCTGACTAATTATAGCTAACTTCTTATTATCATACATGCTGCTGGCCTTCCAGAATCCTTGTTTATATAGAATTCATTAGCTAGTGGACCAATTTGCAGAAGATTTACATGAAACTTTGCCCAAGTGTTGAGATAGTCACAGTGTTATTGATGAGAAAAGTTGGGATTAGTTTGCGAGCTGTGTTCCCTTTCCCAGGGAAGACAGATGGCAAAACACCAGGACTCTGGAGTTGTTTGTTTACTATCAGAATGAACAAATAGAGTGAATTTGGTATTTGTTCTTTGTCTTTTGGGATTGCAAAATGCCTTGAAATTCTGCTGTGCTGAATGCTCTTTCTAGCAGGCATCTTTAATTGGGAGCAGAATCACTGGAATCATAATATGCAAGATGTCCACGTGCTCACTCTGTAGACCTTCTTCTGTAGTTTTCAAGAGCAGTACAGAGACTTTTGTACAAGAGAAATACTGTAGATGTACCTCATGAAACTGTGTTGCCATTGGGATTCAATATTTATCAAAAAGTGCTTTTTTATAAAAAATTAGAAATATAAGTTGAATCTGAGGCATAAGCTTAGTAGCGCTGTGTTTTTGTTTGTTTGTTATTTTATTTTGATTGTATTTCATATCTCTTGTGCTCTGATTTTACAATATGTTCTGAAATAGGTATTTGACTTTGGGGCTAATTCAAATGCAATCAATCCCCAAGCTTCCCTTCTTCACATTTTTGGTAAGCGCAAGGGAATCTCCCTTATCTCTGTGTGAGCTACTTGCCTCATCCCTAGGGCTGCGATGAAGAAAATAGACCAAAAAAAAAATTGATTTAATCACTGGGGATAGAAAGGCATAAAAGAACAAGTTAAGTTCTAGCACGGTGGGTAAGAACGGTGAAACAAGTATAGAACTCCCCTGTGTTAGTTCCTTGCTTAGTGGAAGGAAGCAGCAGTACGTGGTAGTAACATGCAGGCAGGGGAAATGGTCATGTGAGAAGCTCATCAGTTGTATTTAAATCTCTTTTGCGGCCACTGAGTTTGTGTTTTGCTAGTTCTGCTGGTTAGTATGTTTTGACGTTGGTTGTTCTGTAATATAGTGTTTGGTTATTTGCACAGTGATTTTGTTTTTCGTTTTGTTTTCGAGTAACTTCTAATGCCTGGGTATTAAGTAGTGTCAGTTGTTCATTTTTGCAGATATTAATTGAAGGAGGAAGGATGAATATATTCTTTAGCCTTCTTATGGTCCTGTTGTGCTGTGAATAAACACAAGAAAAATCCAACTTGGTATTTTAACATCCCCATCTGATTAACCTCTTCATCAGATGACTGTAATCAAAATCTAAGTGAAATACTTGTTCTTCTTTCCATTATAACATCCTGTATTCGATACCACATCCATCATCTTGTCAACACCTTGAAGGAAATGGCAAGGGGGGCTGCTGGTGTGGACTGTAGTCTGCACTGTTAATAGTTTTTGCCACTTTGCTGGGGGGCGGCTTCATTAAAGTTTTGGAAAAATAAGATCTTTTTCTGACTCCTGTGCCTAAGCCTGCAGTGATTATTAAAAAAGATACCCTGCTAAGAGACAGGGCTATTGCATTAGTCTGGGGAACTGTAACTCCAAGTGTTGCAATGGGATTTCTGTGCAAATACAAGTCATCTTTGATGGCAGTAGCATGGGAACTGTGTAGATAGATCGAAGGTTGCATTCACCTAATGCACCTCTGTTTTAAATATAAAGAGCATAGTATTCCCCCGAAGCGCTGTGCGAAGGTGTCAGGATGGTACTGGCCTTCCTCAAGGTGGTAATCAGAAGTTGACAGCAGAAATTGTAGAGAGCAAAGTGCAGGAAAAGGGGGAGATAGAAAACTATGCAAAAGTGCCAGGGGGTTTTTATTTTTGAACTCCCAGACAAGTGCCAAGACTTGTTTGGGAAGATCCCTGCTAGGTTTTAATGAAATGCAAAGTTAGGAAAAGAGTTGGACAGGGAAGATGTAGAGGAAAGGCCTGGGGGCGATGCTGCTACCTCTGCAATGTTGGTTTAGGAGCTGCACGACAGCAGCTTTCGGACTCCCGAGTACCGAAGGCATTTCCTGCCCTCCTTCACCTGCTGTTTTAGCAAATGGCCGAGGTGATGAGTTTGAGTGTTGGCAAAAATATGACTAGAAGTGTTGCTTAGTAGCACAGCAACTTTAATTATGAGCATTTTTTCATATCACACACTGCAGATGTGTGCAGAAGGGCATAGACGTGTTTTACTCAATCATTTATCAAGTTTTCTTCTACTTGAAAAGGACATATGTGAGTTAAGAAAGAAACATCATATTTTTACATTATATTTAAAGTGGTTTATGTTTCAGATTTTTTTACAAAGGTGAAAATTTTCTCTAGTAATGCGGAAGTATTTGGATATAATTTTCTTGATATGTGAAAACTGTATTGTCTCTACAAAGTGAAGAGTAAATTTTGCTTTGTTATTCTCTGCTGCAAAATCTGCATTTTGCTTAGCTGCAAGCTTTCTTGTGCCCTGTGTTCTTGAAAGCTTGCTTGCAAAAATAGTTTGCTCGCTTACCAATTTATGATTCGTGCACATGATGAAACAAATAGCAATATTGCAAAAGCAACAAATATTTCTGTTTGCGTTACGGTATGATTCATGGGTAAATATCTTCAGATAATATGGAATAAATGTCATACCTGCAGAAGTTCATTTCCAGATTAATATCCTGCAGTCAGTATGGAGTGATGTGTAATTTAGGTGTTAAAAAGTATAGGTTATTGCTTCTGGATAATTATACCTTGGTCAGTAATGAACAAAATGAGGCGAGGTTTCTGTATGCAGATTATCCTGTTGCTGGTGAAAGTTACTGTTAGAAGGAAGTAAAGAGCTCCCAAAGTTGTAGTGATGTTGTCATTTTGTTTTCTCTCCAAAAGACCTTGCATTGGAGTGTGGTGGGTGCTTTGAGAGGCAGCTCCTCGTAACCTCTGGAGTCACGACCTCGAGGGTGAAATGCAGTGATGAGTTTGTATTGTCCGAGCCACTTTGTCTAGAAGACAAAACATTTTACTTAGAGGGGTAAATTGATGGCATTTAAGCTTTCAATTAATTTTACACTGCATACACAAATTTCCTGGAAGTTGTTGTTTATTAAACCAACAACTGAACGGCTAAAGGAATTACTTTAGGATAGATGAATTCATTGAAGTGGAGAATGAAGGGTCAAACAATACAAAAACTATTAGTAAGCTCAATCCTGCAATCCTTCGGTGTAAAAGCAACATTTTCTTGTCATTGTGGTGGTTTATCTTAATCTACATCTATCTGGAGGAACCAGAGATATGCAACGCAGTCCCCCCCCCCATGCCTGTTCACCTCTACAGAACCTGGGATGCCAGAAGGTTTCTTCTTGGTAGGAAATGCAACTAATTCCTAAGGTGGAGAGACGAGAGCTGTTTCCTCTAAATGACTTCGAAAGACAGCACGCATAAATAGGATCTGTTATTTTGTGGTCCCTTGAGCTACTTTGCTATGCAGCTTTTCACAATAAACTGAAAAATATGCTGTGAAAACATACATCCTTTTCACAAATTCAGTTCCTGACTCTGAGGAAATTACTTAAATGTTTAAGTAAACAGCTTATAAGAGAGTATTTTCAGTGTTTTTTTCCTTTCTTGCTAATACTTAGCATGTGTTTAAATGTTTTTATTTTTCACTTCAAACTATCAGTGTCAAGGAATTCCAATACATGTGTTAGTTTTAGATAATCCAAAATTCCCTTTGCTTAGCTTCTTAGCATATAGTTATCCGTGTGGTTTAGAAATCCATTACAATGTGTTCATCTTCCACCCAAATCTATTCACCAAGCATCAAAACTCATCAGTGAGATGGAATAATGCCATTTAATTAGTCTTTGATATACAGTTTAATTAGGTCTTAATAAGGGGTAGTGCATCCTAAAATCAATTATCTTGCTCTTCTTAATAAGAGCAACTAATTAGTAGGTAAATCGCCACAGTTCCCCTTTTATCCCACAGTTTTCACAGTCTCATGGAAGAGATTAGGCTGAAGAAATTACTCCCCAGTAGCTGGGAGAAATTTCTAGGCATATCTCAGAAGAGGCTTTGCCAGACGTACTGTGATAGAGAAAAGAAATAGAGAATTAGAAGGAAAATAAAATAAAAAGGCTTCTGAGTGTTGAGTTTCAGATCCTCTGATTTGGGAGACTTCCAGTTTCTTTCCTCAAGTTTACTTCACTTTTTAAAATTTAAATTCCCAGAACAAAGTAACTGCTTAAGGAGAAAAAAAAAAAAACCCACACAAATAGAAGTATTGACAAAGGTGGTCAGGACTTCTTTATGAGCCTTAGCTATTTGGAAGTGATACTCGTAGACGTCTACCTCCTGTGACAGACCATAGTTTCATCCACTTGTGTAGGCTAGGGTAGAATGTACTGTAAAAGCTCATTTCAGATTTGATCACATCTTTTGGAGTCTTGGCTTTCAGTTTGATAGTGTCATTTTCTTTCATTGAATAGTAATATATTTTATCATGATTAAATGGTTCAAGGAGACTCAAGGACAAGTCTGTGAGCATGCAATGAATGAAGAGGGTGGGTTTTTTTCTTCTTTTTGCTGCTACTATATCCTGCATATATCAGTGCCTTTGCACTCAACTTCCTTGCCAAGGATGTCAGAGAGATTTTCTAACTGTGAAAGTGTTATGTTATTGCTTCAGCTTCCCTTATGCTTATTGTTGCAGTTTTTCTAGACACTTTCTGGTGTTAGTCATTAATGCCAACACGGTGCCCTGGTTCAGAAAGTCTGAGGTTGCTTTCTGTTCTTTCTGTTCTGCATTTTTTCTCACTGCTGTGTTAGTCATGCTCTCTGTGGAAGGAGGTATTTTGAAGGCAGCCAGGAGAGCAGAGGAAATGGCGAGTTCCTTTTTTCTCCGTTCCTGATGCAAGTGGACAGCCCAGGAAATCAGTTCATGGTCCTCAGTACCAGAAAGCTGTCCTCCTATTTTACCTAAGCTAGTTGGGGATACGAGGCTATAAGAGCGGAAATCTGAATTTTCAGATGATGACACACACATCAGCATCTCTCCCTGTCCTGTGTTACGCTGGTAGTCCTAAGCAGTAGAGTAGAAAATCTCCTGTGTGCTGAGGTTCCCTTGCTTGTTTTTCTCCACCTGTATCCAGTCCGGAGTCTGAACACCACGGACCACAGCACTCTGCGCTTTGCGCACACGTGAATAAAATGGGTCACTGACATCTACACATTCTGGTTGAACACTTGCAGTGACCTTCTCAATTGCATCTGATAGAAAAATCAACTAGTAAACCCTTAAATTAGGGGTTGTGTTGATGCTGTGGCACCTGAGATGGCAACTTCTACTTCCTACTCTCCCTCAGCATTGGGAAATGTACACTGGCTAACAGTGTTGCATGGGAGAAAAAGGGAACACGTTATTAAACTCCACCGTGGGTAAAAGGTGATGAAGACAAGTGAATATTTCTGAAAAATAGTTTCCAAGTAAATTTCTGCGAACTCTGTAATTTTATTTTATTTTTTATTTTTTTAAACTGCTTCCACCTAGTCCTTTACTGTGTGGCCTTTTCCCACATTGTTGTTTAGTCCCACTCCCTCCCTGGTGTTCAGAAACAGGAGGAACACCAACACTGTCGCCATGCAGCAGCAGCACCAAAGTCCGAGGGGCCAGGCATGGAGACACAACCCCACAGGCGCCCACCCGTACAAAGTTGTTTGTCCTTGCAAGGCATCTCTGCTACTTGTGATCAAACCTAGCAGATGTTTGGGAATTTTCTTTTAGTGGTCCACAATCCAACCTGGGGTACAGGGTTACTCCTGCTTCTGCCAACAGCTCCATGTTCAGCGGTGCTTGGAGAGGTAACCACGCCGGCAGGGCTGCGTCACAGCCGTGTGCGGCCCAGCTGTGGCCGTGGTGTTCCTGGGTGGAGGCTGGTGGCAAGTTTTATGCTATTTCTAATCAACTGAAATAATGAATTAGTACTGATTTGTAATCAGTAAGGGAACACAGTTGTCAGCAGGGAAAATAGTTAAATGCCTTCGTAGGTTTTTCTTTGTTCTTTTTCATATGTGAAACAATTCTATTACTTGAATTAAAAAAAAAAAAAGAGTCAATAAGCTTTGAAACAGCTGGAGAATGAAAAATACCGGGAATCTTTCCATTGACCCCTGCAGACTTGGAATCTGGTTCATAATGGGGACAGAAAGGTCATCATCTCCCAGTCTCCCCATTCCCCAGCTGTACGCTTGACACGAAGGCCAAGTTGGAACCCACAGAGTTCATTGCAGCTTAGCTGTATTTCAGAAACATCTGTGCACCCGTTCCCCCAAAGCAGCTTTTTATTAGAATATTTTGTTCCTTACAGTAGGAACAGCAGGTCTGGATCAAACTGCTGTCGTCATAATTACTAACAAGTTACTCAACGGGTGTAACAGAAGATTTTTTTTTTTTTTTTACTGAGTAAAGAAAAAAATACATTGCTATTTGCCCAATCTACCAGATAGTCCTGACAAAATTACTTTTACTTTCACCTCCCCATGTTCAGGGCTGTTTCCCTTTTGCTAGTGGCCTGGTTCGTGTAACAATCTTGGTTCTCACAAAGCACTGAAGGATTCTTGGCATGCTGGCTCAAAAAAATACCTAAGTCAGTATGTTTGCAATTAAATAAACTTCATTTTCTTTCAGAAAGAATAGCAAAAGGGAAATAAAGCACATCTTCATCTTCTTGTCTGTTCCATATGGCAAGAACAGTACATCTTCTCTCTGCCAAAGAGCTTGGTGGACATGGATGAAATCATGAGATAGGACAAAATTTCACATGCGAATTACCCCTTCCTTCATCTCTCCTTTCCCTTTTGCTGTGTGGCCCACAGGGCTGTGATGCAGGGGGCTCTCCCCAGCAATACCTATAAATGATGTGTGTAGACCACATGCTGCATTTGAACCTGAAATGTTTTGACTAAAATCAGCAATATTTTTGGTGTGAGGGACTTAACTGTTGAGCATGTCTGTTACAGAACCTATCACTTTTTCTCTTCAAGGAACTTGGATGTTTTTTGCTGCCACATTTTATGGCTATGGTGAGGTTTACACCTGCAGCTTGTAAAGAGCAGCCATGGGAGCGGCTTGATGGGTGGCAGCTGAGCTAGCACACAAATTAGGGCACACCTGGAGCGAATGAGGGGCATGGCCAGTGCCTGGGGCTGCCTGCCATGGCCAGACCTACCTGAAGCACCCTGTCCTGCTCCTGGTTTCCCCTGAGAAAAAGAGAAAATGGATTCCCTCTTAGCAGCCCAATTGCAAGGTAATATGTTTATTTTAAACCACCATTTTAGACCTTTGCAGGCAGGGGCTGGTAGCTCGGCCGTGTGTCCGTGTGTGGCTGTTGAATCGTGCACTGAGGCAGTGCGAGTACCCAACCCTGCTGAGAAGGACTCCTCAAGCGTCTCAGATCAACTTTGTGTTGGTGTAGAGACCTAACTGGTGAACCAAGTCAAGTGCCGGGCAACGGATTGGATTTTTTGCCCTTTAAAGGGATTGAGGAGTTGTTAGTTCATCTGGAATAGTTAGTTTTCCCCTGTGTTTTTGCCATCAATATCTTTGTGACCTTTCTGTTTTTTTTTTTTTTTTTTTTTTTTTTCTTCATTGACCACGAGCTCTGCTGATCGAGTGGCGAAGATGGAGACCAGAGCCGTGGGGTATGGCAGGTTGAATGCTTTTACACTGCGTTCCTAGAAACTTGGTTCTTGTCCTCCCTCTCTCTTTTGAGATACAACCCTATCAAATCTCCAGGGGTCGGGGGAAAAACAAAAATGTCACCACAAATTATAAATTTAATCTGTATTTAAAATTTAAAATAATCTAACCTTGTATTATTTTAAATGGCAGCAAGCTTGATATTTCTTTTTGCATTAACTCAAGCTTACTTCATAAAATGTTAGATGGATATAAATATGCCTTTGTGACTGTTAATCCTTTGATGTTCAGTTTCTGTGTGTTTTTATAGAGAACTGCATAAAACACTCGGAGAGTATCTTCCCTCTCTTGTTCCCTCCTCCTCAAAGTACAGGACTGCCTTCTCTTTTTTTTCTTGCCTTCTTGTTTTTTTTTTCTCTTACTCCCAAATCTGTCTCTGTTTTGCCTTTTTCCCTGATTTCTGGTTTCTGCGTGCCGTCACGTCCTTGCGCTTCCCGAGCTGCCGACGGGCGCTGAGCCTCTTCTCTGGAGGCCCTTGCCTTCTCTCAACCTCTCTTCTAGGGGGAATTGCGGAAATGAGGAAGTTTCATAACCAGGAGCAGCTTCTCGTGCAGTTCTTGCGGGTGACCAGTAATGTTGTTTATTTGTGCTGCAGTAAGCGTCAGGCTATGATTGTGTTTAAAGATGGCTTTTACCCAAAGGAGAATTGCAGTCTCATTTTATAAGGTTCGACTGGATCCTGATTGAGGGGAAATTATTATTTGTAGGCTCTAAGGAAATGACAGATGTGACATTACTGCTGTCCTTACTTGTACCGTGTAATTTTGGTGTATTTGGCCCCTGACCTTTGTCATTACCAGTCGATGTTGGATTTATCTGTGCCAGCTGCCCTGGCTGGAGTTCTGGGCTGCTTGGAAATCTCACGAGATGCTTTGTCCCTTCCTTACCCAGGTCCAAAAGGTCAGGGACAGCTAAGGCACTTAAGGTAATATTTGCCATATGTTTTAGGACAGAATCTTTAATTTTTTCATGTGTTACTAGTACAGGTTTTAATGCTGAAGTTGGATATAGTCTTAGTACAGATAATCCTATGTACTCAAACGTGGAACAAACCTATGTGAGTTATGTCGGCCTTGCAATTAAGATTCCAGCATGTGGGGTTTTTTGTTTGTTTTCAAGAATTAAGTGTTCACAGTTTTAATTTTGTTTTCACAACCACGAGCTCTAAAAATTTCAAGGCTGTAACTTGCACAGATGACATCTAGAAATAAGACTCTAAGAAATAGAAATGTGAAATTAAATATTGTTACATGGGATGGGAGCTGTTCTGGTTGTTGTTTTACAAATTTAATAACACAAAATAGGCAGATGTGTTTATTTTCAAGTAAATTTTAGGTCTTTTCTGTACTATTCTTTAGGTCAATGCTTCATAATGTTTTTTTGTTCAGAAGTAAAGCTCACTAATACTTCTAGTGTTATCTATATTTAAGCAGAGGAATACTTCTATTACTATCTATGTTTATATATATATATATATTCAGTTCTGGATTACAAACTGAAGAAAAATGTTTAGAGTATAATGTGGAAATTTGTCACAATTCTTATGATGTATGAAACATTGCAAACATTAAACATTTTAATGAATGTAGGCTCATTTTTGTCTGCTTCTTATTGGTTTTGAGGTCACTTAGCACAGAAACACACCTTCTTTATAGAAGGAGGGTTCCTTAGCTTGGATATCTGATCTTTGAAGATCAAGGGCTACAAACTGCACGTTGGTGGATTATTTTTCACGTGCTCTGTTGCCATTACATGTTCCATTTGTGTGTAAGCATTGCTATCAGAGGTTATATGCTCTTAAATCCAGGGTATGGTGGAATAAATACCACCACCCCTGGGGTGGACAGAAAGGCCTTCTGCATTGGTGGGTTTTCTTCCCGTGCGTTTCGTCCCCTGTGCGTACCACAGTAAATTAACTGCCCTTTTAGGGAGTAAGGGCTACTGCTGTTCTCTTCAGCAACTGTCTGGTTATAAATATATGAAACTGCCTGAGGGAGAGGCTGAAATGCATGCGTAGATATCTGTTTCTCCATCTCAATTTGTAGTTTATATATATATTTCTATATATGTGTGTGTATGTAAAAGAACAAATTGATTATGATTGAAAATGAGATACTGTTTATCTGAACCAAAGAACTACCTCTAAAAACATCAGGTCTACTCATACTTTCCAAAATGTCTGTGTATTTGACTAATGTAATTGTAGTGAGGTTTAATTCATTTGATTTATCTAGTGATTTGGGATGTTTATTCAGCAGATTTAAAAAAAAATCTTCATAAATATTATAAAGAGACAGGTGTATGGTATTGTCAAGTCCATACTAACCATGCTGACAGTTTCATTGATTTTTTTTTTTAATTCTTTTTCCTATGGATGAATTTGGCTCAGAAATTTTTGTTTATTTTTAATAAGGTAGGAAGTTTGTAGAGTGTGACATTAAATGTGGAGGCAGAATTTGGCTGACCAGTGAGGGAGCAGTTTGCTCAATATGTCACTAATGAAAATAAAAGTAAATTCTATCTGCAGGTCTCCAGCAGTTACACTGCTGGTACTTCATTTAAATAACGAAGTACAAAATGAATACAAAAAATATTGTATTTACTGCTATGAAACTGTTCCTTAGCCCAGCAAAAATGCACTTTTCTGAAATCTAGAAAGAAACATTTCTATAGGGAAGTTGAAATAATGATTTTTAGGGTTTTCCTCTTCAACATCATTGTCTGACATTTTTTCTTAGTAGATTTTCATAAGGAGCATAGGAAAGCAATGGAGTAGAATTAATAGTGTTTGGATTTTACTAATGGATTTTACTAATGGATTTTATACCATGATTCAGTAAATCTTAATTGAAAGTTGTATTTAAAGTGTGTGGAGGAAATGCCGTTAGGATGACGGAATACTCGTCGAATAGAAGTGGGCATCGCTAACAAGGGAGGTGTGCGGTTGGGAGGACAGGGTGTCCCCAGCCGGCCCGAGGCCCCGTCCCAGGTGCCGCGGTGGCAGCGAGGTGCCCGGGGAGGCCTGGCGGCGCAGGGCGCTTTGCAGCCGCGTGCGCTGCTTGCAGCAGTGAAAAGGATTTGAAAGCTCCAGACGCGTTAGAGCTGCTGCCGTAACTTATGGTTGCATTCGTCGTGGGGAAATGAACACTAATACAACCGAGAGGAAATGGCTGCGAAGAAATAGCACCGAGAGACCTTGGGGTGATTGTGTGATTAGCATCTAATTTGTTTTCCACTGTGCTACAGCCCAGAAGTGGCCGGTATTACCATAAGCAGCATATAGAAAGTCATCTTAGTTTGGGATAGAAGAGTAAGAGACCGTTTCAATAAAGCTCATGAAATAATAAACTCTAGATACCACATTACTGATAAGTCTGATCGATTATAACCTGCTTACAGAAAAGCGAAGTAAATAATAAGGGAGCTGGAGTCGGGTTTATAGGACAGTGATGCTAGAGGAACGTTATGGGAAGTAGCAGTTTCATTCAACATTTTAAGGGATATATTATTCATCTATGGAATTATATTGCAACAAAATTGCAATTGTTGCAGGATGAAGATGCTGAAGGACGTATTTTTAGACTACTGAAGTGCTTAAGTACTTTAAGCAGACCATGAGATTCTTGGACGTGTGCGAGATGAGATGCAGGAAATGTAATATTTTCACATAGTGCTTTCAAACAGATTGCAGGTAAATATCTTTCTGGCTTTCCTTCTGTGATTTCAGTGAGGCCAGATATGTTTAATGTTAAGTATCCAGGCAGCTTGCTTTCCCCTGAACAAAACCAGGCAAGTAAAAACCACGGAGAAGGCAACTTGGGTGGTGTGGACGTGTGTGCAGATTGTAGCAGGAGAGCTCTGCGTGTGCCAGCGTGTGCCTTGTCATCGTGGTTGGAAATAGGATTCCTCAGAGCGTCTGGAAGAAGTATTTATTCTGCAGGGAAGGGAAACAAACAAGCTGTTACACTTGATGCTGTAAAACCTCCAAAACATGTAAATAAGTGTGTCACAGGAGCAGTTTGTATCTCCTCATACAAAACTTGAAAGGAAATGCAACACAGATGATCCATCACCCTTGCCCCCACCCCGGTGCTATTACAAGCAGCCTTAACCTCTGCTGGTACCATTTGTAGTAACTTGGTAGATATTGTGTTGTGATTTCACTTGGAATAGAACTTGTGTGTTATTTGGGTGTCTGGGTTTGTCATAGTCCACATCTGATGCACAGCATCCCATCTGGTGATATTTTATGTAGTATATTCATTCTAATCTTGCAGTAGTAAAAGAAGAACGTGGAATCACAGGGGGGATTCTCCTTCGGTTACAGTAACGTAGACCTTAAGCTGTTTAGGTAAGTGTAAACAGCATAAAAGTTCTGGAAATAATAGAAATACAGCCATAAGGTCTCTTCATCATGGAGAAATGCCGGCCACTATAGCTAAAAGAAATGATGATGAATATGACCATACCCATTTTAGCAGCCATCCAAACAAGCTCCAACTGGGTAATTTCGGGAGTGATTGAAATAGTGTTTAAAACAAGCATTTGAACACAAATGAAGGTAGTAGCGGGGCTGTGTCGACGATGCTTATGTCACATATGAAGGGGCTTTTGTGAGCAGGAACGGCACCAATCTTGAAGAGCTTTGCTACAAACAAAAGCCGTTTCTCACATTATATGTGACTATAATAAGAGGATAAAAAATCTCTGTAAACTGAAGTATGTCCACAGAAGCAAACAAATTTGCTCTCTTTTTCTATTTCTGTTTGTTAATTGAGGAGATGGTACCGTTTTCTCAATCACTGCTTCTGAAAAGTTCCCCCCCCAAAAAAAAAAAAAGACTAGGGAAAAAAGTATCCAAAAAAATGAAAATATACCATTGTATAGAAATATCTCATGTGAGACACAAATAGGCATGGGTTTGCCCTTCTCTGTTTGCTAAAGTGATGTGTAAAGCTGTTAGATTAAACAGGAAGCAGAAGGTTTTATAGAAGGCATTTCAGACACAGCTATTGCTTGCTGAAATCCTCCTTCAAAGCAATGTTGTTTTATATAAGACAGAACAGTGGAAAAAAAGAGGCAGTGTTCATCAGACTTTATCAGAAAGAGGAATGAAGCTAAAAAAATAAGCCTTCTGTTCATACCGGTGATATATGGACATGCTTTCACTAGTCTTTGAATTTAGTTTTTTTAAAAATGCAGACAATATAGAAGAAAATAAGGTACCAAACATTAGAAATCAACTGCCCAACTGTGTTTTAAATTGTACCTTGCGGACTTAAATATGCGTTGAATACAGGTTGTGAAATTAACACTCCAGGTCTGACCTTTCTTCTTTCATCCGGTGCTTTTCTGTCTCTCTGGCACGTTCCACTGATGTTCTCCTGCCTATTGCTCTCAGCTGAAATAACAAAGTGTTTAATCTCATAGCACCCCTACTCCTTTTTCCTCCTCTCTTTCAAAAAGATGCTTCTTGCTCAGATCAGCAAGCTAGCAGCTATTTTGGGCTCTTCATTTCTGTCCATTTTGTCCGAATCTCACAACATCTGCCTCAACAAAATGCCTGACAGCTGACTGTTTTGTTTCATTCTCACAGGCAGCTTCCTTGCCTGGTGCAGCATTCTTTGCTTTGGCTTCTCTTCAGACTCTAATAAATACAACAAGTTATTTGTCTGGCCTGGCGATCTGTTAATGTTATCTCACCTCTGCAGATTGTATGCGGTCTGATACCAGACTCATCCCTCTCAACTCTGGGTTGTTACTTGAACTCATTTATTTTTCTTTGATCCTGCCCCATTTTCCTTCATGATGCTTTTTGGTTAGTTCTTGGGTTGTTTGTCCTAAAACTTTGTCTGTTGATTTATTCTTTTTGAGCCCTCCGGTTCAAGTGACAGCTCCTTTTTGTGTGTTCAGAAAAGGTTGCTCATAACACGCAGATTTATGGACAGATTTAGGGACAGAGAGTGTACTCTGGGCAACTTTCTCCTTTGATGCTTTTGCCCGTGTGAGATGCAAAACCAAAGAAGGGAGGTTCTTGCCTGCCAATCTAAGTGTGCCGTTGTCTGTAACTGGAGCTGTTCTAGGAGAACAAACCATGTCCTGAGCGGGGGCTTTTCATTTTCATTCCCATGGCAAAGCAGTTGTAAAAGTTTATTTCTTTTTTTGGTTTTGTATAGCCATTAGCACCTGAACAAAACCAATAGATCAATCCAAATGTATTATTTGCCAGCTATCAAAATGAAAAATTTAAAGTTGGTGAAAATGGAACCAACGTAATTCAGTTGAATTTCAGGATTTTTCAGGGAAGGTCAAGGAATGGGAGCAGAATGTACTTGGGAATCATTTAAAAACCTGCTTTAATCCTCAGGTTTCATCCAATGAGTAAAGACAAAATGGCCTAAGTGAACAATTCTGGATCCTCTTTAATCCAGATTTTTTTTTAATTTAAAAATAAGGAAAAATAAATCGAGTTCTAGTAACTGCAACTTAGACACAGTTTTCCTGCTTTTCAGATGTGCCATCCCTTTTGATTCCTTGATGGGGAGATGGGGATGGGATGCGTTGGGCTGAAGCAGGTCGGGCTGCTGAAGGGTTTGAGCGTCTAAGGCCGGCACAGCCGATTTGGGGACATGGGCAATGGTCCTGTTTCGTTGTAGTTTCTTTGGGTTTTTGGCTCACATACATGCAGATTACCTGTCATCTTCCGCTTCAAGCCCAAAGGGCCTTAAACAATATTTTAGGTAGCCTACCAGACATTTATTTTTCTATAGAAGAAACCAATTATGCTAGAAATTAATAATTAAAAATTATAAATAGAATAAAGAAGAAAACATGAATATTATATCCTACGGCTGCATTTTTCAGCATGGTGTGCAGGGAATTAGGTGCAAAAATCCCATTTATGTTAATGGATCTTGCGTGTCTAAATCCTCATACACGGCAGTGCAAATTTACCCCCCGGTGTCTTTGATGGTAGAGAGGAGCAGCACAGAGGGGGAGAAGAGTGATTTATTTGATGATCTGTCAGTCATAATGGCAACCAAAGAAAATTGTAAAGCTGATTTTAACCTCTGTAGAAACAACTAGTTAGACCATATGCTTTTTTTCTCCTGCCAGATGTCATCATTCATCAATTTCTCATTAAGAAAACAGCAAAGTTGGGGGGGGAGGGGAGGGGACGCTTGCCTTTCTAAGAACAGAGTGAGAACTTGGGAGCAAGTGAAGAATATTAGGAAGGCAGTTTTCATAAGGGCAGTGATTCTGTGCTCTTTAAGCTTTGCAGCTGAGGGTTCAGAACAGAGTGCTTAAATCCATCAGCATCTAGTTTTGGACAAAGATTTTGCACATTTACTTTATTGACTCATTTATGAGTTAACTGCAGTATAATTTTTCCATGTTCATTCTGGTAATCATCAATAATGTTGAGTAATCTGGATGTTCTTTGAATCATGTCAGGCTCTTATTTCCTTTTGGTCTGTCACATGGAGTTCACACATATCTGCTTAAGCTCAACTTGTATGAGCTGCAGGAGTCGTTGGCTGCCTTTGTGCTTTTAATATTCAGTGCAAAACTCTGAGAGATAACAAAAATGTTAATATTGGAGTGGAACTGTGTTTGTTCTTATTTTGTTCAAGGCTGTCCAAGAGTTGATGTACAAAGAGAGCTTTTTAACTAAATAGATTATCATTTTTGTTACTACCATGGTTTAATTTAAATATGGTTAAAGATTGTTTTTTTTTTTTTTTTTTTTGGTTTTGTTTTTTTTTTTTAAAAAAAGTGCTTAAAAGCATCCAGGAGAGCCATAGGACATCATTTTCCAAATGTAACTTACCCTTTTTTTCTTGTACAAATAACATCAACATCTTGTAAGTGTTTGGTAGGCTGCCGTTAAACATCTGTTTTGTTATTAATATTTTATTGCCCTACGTTTTCCAAGATATTTTGACACTTGCTATTATTTCAAATGCAGCTTTTCTTGGAGTTTTTAATGGTTTGTGTATATCTCAAGATGGTTTCGAGATCTTGAAGCTGTCACAACATGTTAAGTAGGCAAATCAGCTAACAGTAGTTTCAAGAAAGATAATTTTCTTTGCATAACTTCAATCTGCATCATTTTGCATGACTTATTAAAAGGAACTGACTCACTGACAAACAAGGCATATAGCTTAGAGAATGGAGGATGTTCCTAAGTAAATGACTTCACATAGCTAAGCGTGGATCCAAATTGTGCCTTTCTGTTTGCTGACAGCCGGTCCCAAGCTCGCGGAGGCTGCGGCTGGCTCTGGCGGGAGGCTTTCCACGGAGCTTTTGCAGCTCTGCTGCACGTAAAGCGTTTAACTTTACAGCTGGCAGACCTGCTCTATTCGCCCTCACCTGCTAGTTCCAATCTGAATTTTTAAAGGTCGTGTGTGGGACTGGAATTGTTTTAACGTCTTAATTTTCTTTTTTTCATGTGCTCCTTGCATTCCTGGGCTGCCTGGGATATTGGAGGTCAGAGTAACGGCAGAAGCAGAGTCCGGTGTCCGTGTGTGTATGCCAGGGATTGCGCATCTGCTCCTAAGTGTGCGTCGTCATCGCCCTGCCTTACCCCGGCCTCTGCTCTTTGCTCAAGATCGCACCCTTCCCTCCTGCTCTCCTTACAAGAGCCGAGTCACAGCCTGTGAAGGCTTCATCCCGCGTCTCCCCTTGCCAGAGACGGTTGATTGCTCTGAATCAAGTGCGGCGATTGGTTTTCAGATATGAGCTGCTATTACTAAGCAGAACACCAGGCTCTGTTTGCTTAGGAGCTTTGTTAGACAAAACAGCTGTCCTGGAGGTGAAGGGATTGGTAGTTTATCTACTAAAGCAGGCCTCACTTTGGCCTTTTCCTCAAGTAAATTAGAAACCATCTGAAAACCGAGTGCCCTGCACTTGCTGCGTTCCGCGCGGACGTAGGTTTGGTGGCTCGTCCTCGGCACGGGTCCTCAGCGCGTGCCGTGTGTGCCGTTTCCCCGGGGAGCTGGCTCCGCTCGCCGCCGTGCAGCAGATGGTGCCTGTTGTGAACGTTCCCCTGAAGCTTGAGGAGCAAGTATCCGAATTCCGTTTTTGAGAGTTTTCATGAAAAGCAAGGGAAAAGATGCTCATGTGCTTTATAATCAATTAAGAAGCTAGAAGACAGTGCTGAAGCTTTGTCCTTTCTCAGGTAAACTCCGTGCTAACTTCAAAGAGAAAGCACCAAAGCAAAGGCTTTAGGATCCAACTTTCGGCAAAAAGGTTTTGATATTTAAATCTCTTCGTGTAACCGTTACTTTGCCTAGTAGAAAGAAGCAGCAGCTCTTCTCACAAAATAAGATTTATCAGAATGACTTTGAAGTTTAGAAAAAGCAAACAAATACATTTGACTTTTTAAACAGTTGAGCAGATAATGGGGCTTAAACTGCCTATATGATGACACTTGTGACTAAAAAGATGGGATCTTTTTCTTCTGTGTGTGTGTGTGTGTATGTGTGTGTGTGTGTATATATGTATAAAATCAGCACATGCGTGGAGGGCAGGCTTGCCCGGCCGTCTTGGTCCACAGTGCCACCCAGCAGCCAAGGCTTGCTGGGCTTGACAGAACTTCTCTGCAAGCTCCTGAGCAGGAAACATCCTTCCAAGGTGAAGGAGGAGGATGAGGCCCTGGACCCCTCAGTGATCCCCTCGTGCCCCATGTGCCATGTCAGCCACAGCAGCAGGGTCCCCAGGCAGCCCCAGAGCCACCTCCGTTGGCTCCGTCTGGTGAGGGGCACCTCGGCAGAGCTGGTGCTTCCCGGGTCCCCTCTCGAAGGTGTGCGAAGGTGCTGAGCACAAGGGGCTGCTGGCAAACATGGGTATGGTCAGCAGCTCTGGAGCTGCTAGAAGCTGGAGTCGTAACGCTCGGGAGTTGGGTGAAACAGGAGCTCATGGAAGTCTGTGGGACTTTGCTTCTCCTGGGTACTCCTCCAACAGTTGATGCTGCATCTAAACGTGCAGTTGTACGCGGCCAGCCCTAGCAGTCTGTGTGGGAGGATTTTGCCGAGTGTTACGTGCGCATCTGAATTCATACTGCTTTAGGAGTGGAGCTTTGCGCTCGGGGCAGAAATGTGTCCTTTTGGCAATAGCAGTTACTCAATATCTATGCATATTCCTCATGGTACTTAGCTTTAAATCCTATCTTCTATGGTGAGAGCACAGGGAGGAAATCAGGAGCACTTTAGATTTCCTGTGTTATCTTGGGCAAGTAATTCAGTGCTTTAGACGGCGTAGTGCTTGGGCAGTATGCTTCTCCCTGCCTTTTTTAAGTAGTTCTGCTTTTTTGTTTGTGTTTTTGTTGTTGTTCTGTTTTCCTCCTCCTTGATTAAAGCAACTGCTCAAGTGCCGAGTCCTACACGGGTGAGGGGCCCCGTTAAGTGTGCTTGGTGTCCCTGGTTGGCTGGGAGCGTTGCTGAGGATGCACTGTTGCCTCTTTCAAACCACGCCACTGAATTAGGGACTCCTTGTAAAATTTATGTTATGTTAAATGTATGTTCATTATAAGCGAAGACCTTTACCTTTTCTCAAAGGGAATATTTGTGCTTCAAATACTGATAAAAGTAGTTTCGTGTTTTTGGGGCATTCTTCATAAATTTTTAGTAGATCTGTGAGTCTTGCCTTGAATCTATTCTGTAACATATTTTACTCACAAATCCATTTTGTTACCAAGAAAATCATGTTTGTTCCACTTAAACAATTCTGATGATGGCTAAAAAAGTGGTAAAGGGTGCTGTGAGAGCCTTTATGAGAACTAGAAATTCTCCGGTTTAAATCTGATGAACTAGGGGAAAATGTATTTTGCTGAATTATTTTTGTGTTTTCTAACAGAATAACAGTTGCAATAATTTCTTATCATGATGCTGGCTTAGTCGGGCTTTATTAAAGGGGTCTGTCCAGCAATGTGCTGAGCTCTGTTGTCAACCCAGAAAACCATTTAAGCAAGTGCTTAGCTGAGTACATAATCTTGTTGACGTAACTGAGCCTACAGATGTGCTTCAACTTGAACACAAATATTTCACTGGCTGGAAGCTGACACACTGTGATAAACCTGAGCTGAAGTCTAGACCTAAGATTGGGGGGGGGGGGTGGTGGAAAAAAGGCCAGTGTAGTTCTATCAAATTTAAAAATATAAATTGATTTTTAAGTAACTTAGGTGTTTTACCTTTACCTTAGAAATGCCTTTTACAGGTGTTTGCTTTTTACAGTGTCTCTTAAAGACAAGTACGATGCCTACAGCCCTAATCTTTGAGCATTTTCTGAATCGATTTGTTATTTAATCGTTGGAGACAAAAGAGAGGAAATGGGAAGAAATACAGTTTACTTAAAAGTAATGAGGCACCCATAGAAATATTTATTAGGCTTTTAATAAACAATTTATGGAAAAGGCAATTTGGCTCAGAGGAGTAATGGTGTAGGCTCTTAGCCTCCGTGTTCCCAGGGAGTCTGGCCCAGCATCAGTGTTCAGGCCAGTGCTTCATTGTGGTGCTGAGAGGGGAGCATCTGGGTTGGGAATTAGTTCTGTTGCTCTCAGAAGGGAGAGGGAGGGGAAGTTTCTAGCATCTGTGAAGAAAACTCAGTTAAAACAACTGCTGAAGTTATATAGCTTGCCATTTGATTTCAAGAGCAGAGAAAACTTTGCCCTCTTCATTAGATGTTTATAGAAGGTTCATCTAGATTGGATTTTCTGAAATGTCTAAATAAATTGCCTAATTGCAAAACATTTGGAAAATTGCAAAAAAAAAGAAAACAAAATACAGAGAGCAAACTATTGAGCACCAACAGCAGAATTGTTTTTGCTTTTGTGGGAATTAGCTGTGCAGAGCAGACAGGCGCCTCACAGCTGCACACAACAGTCTGTATGACAAGGAACAGGGGACTTGAAGTCCTAGCATGTCATTTTGGTGTCCCATTCATTCCGCGTCATTGCTGTGCCCCACACCTAGCAATGTCTGGTCTTTATGCAGGGATTAAAGCAGAATCAATACAAAGAAAATAGAATAGCCGTTTTCATCTTTTATCCCACCTCTATTTTGTTCTGCAGTATTTTCAATGAATCGTTTTCTGAAATTATGTGCTTGAAAGGCAGAGACTTTTGCTCTTGTGTACTGTTCTGAAGTTCATTGTTCTTGGGAGCTGGAAGAGTCAGAGTGCTGTAAAGGAAAATGCCACACCACAAGTTGTAGACAGGGGTAGTGAATCAGACTTTTTCTTCTAATGTGTTTTAGCAAGAGATGCTGGGGCTTGGGTGGATGAGTCCCCTGTTGCCAGTGACTCTTGAGCACTTTGAACAAACCTGTATGTTTTTGCTCTCCTTTGGGCCAGTTCTGTGATGTGAGCGGAGTTAGGGTTTTATCAAGGCATTTTTGGTGAGAATCCCAAATGCTGAAAAGGATGAAGAATAGTATTCCAACCAACGACAGAGATTTCTTTTAGCAGGTTTATGAGGTGGTAGGTGCTCATTGCCCCCGCCGTGCTGGGTCGGGACCACAGAGCTCTTCAAAGGGGTAAGGAAGTTTAGCAGCAGTTAACAGCAATATATCTCTTCCTGGGTCAGCAGTGGTGTTCCCTCCGCTTAGGGAGGGGAGAGGATTCATGCTGAACAAGTTGGCTATTTATTTGCGTTATGTCAGCTTGTTCAAGATGGGAGGTGACCCTGAGCACTGGCAGGGTGAGCAGGGCCCCAGGTTTGGTGCTTGGGGCTGTTGCAGGTTGCAAGGAGAACGCGGAGCACCCGTCCCCTTCCGCACCAACACGGGCTCAGGGCCTGAGGAACAGACGTAGCCATGGAGAGGAGAATCCTTTTACCCCACGTTCTGGGTCAACGGCACCTGCAGAAGAAAGCGAGTAGAACCACGGCCGGGCTTGGCGGGTGGCTGGCGCTGGGCTCGGAGCAGCAGAGCGGCTGCGGGCTGAGAGCAGGAATCCTCCGGGGAGAAGGAAGCTCAGGAGCTAAACCGTAAGCTACAGGAATAAACCAGCAAAGCTGCTTTGGATGGATGTTAAAAATAAATAAATGAATCTTCATTTCTGATTTGCGTGAGGGATTAAAAAAAACTTTTGAAAGATGAGGCATTGATGTAATTTTATATCTTGGATTATAAAATAAAATACACAAGAATAATTCATCTAAAATTTGCTTACATAAGGTGATTCGGTTCTGTGTAATCCTTTCCAACACACATAATTGTAACACTGGAAATATAATACTGTCAGGGCTAAGGTATTCCAGTTAGTATTCAGAGCTCTAATATATGTTCCGTAATGCATCGGCCTGAGACCCAGTTGGAGTTTTCCTGTTTGTACCTGCAATGCTCTTGGGACTCAGGGTAGATATGAAAAGGAGAGATTTAAATGGACCTGCACCAAAGCAGAAGCGTCTGTTCACACTGACGTTTCAAGGACAGTATGAAAAAATCTTGGTTCTTCAATGCTTGTTTTTTATCCTAGATTAGCTTTTCTATAACTCATCCTGAATACTGTATGAACTTAAGGGTAAAATGCAATTCTGTTATTTTGTATAACGTATTTGCACAATGTAAGGAATGGTATCCAGAATGAAAAAAACAGCTTTGAATTATATAACTGTATAACTTGACTCATTTTTTCCTTTCATACTTTGATTCTATTCATTTGTAGCTTGTATAAACAACCAAGTGGGGTTTTTAAATGCACTTGGTTTGACACTTTGGGTTTCTTCTTGAGACTACTAATTTGAAGACCTCTTAGTCTCTTATGTCTAAGTTTCATGATTTCCATTTATCCTCATCACAGCTGGGCACCATAAGCAGTATATATATACACATTTTACATACTATATATACATATACATTATTATAAAACAATTCATATTTATTATATATGCATATTTTAAGTAAGCATGTGTGTAAATGTTAATGTGCAAGATTGCTGTTTTCTGTCTTAGCACCAGAGCCAAGGGTTGCCTTGTATGACTGGGGATGCTCCTGCATGAACGTGCCACATCAACGCAGCAGGTTTCACGGGTCAGTTATGAGCACAGGGACTGAAGATGGCTAAATTGTGGGGTTCGAACCTCAGCAGAATGCTATGAACATGATTTAGGGTTACATATAACTTCGTACAATTTTGATCCATGCAGATTCTGAAGGTTTTTATGTATGTTTATATACTATGTACTTATAAAAAGGGTTTTAGCATAGCATTTCATTTTTCAAGTTGGGCGGAATCTCCGCACTCTTCCCTGGTGGGTTATTGGAGAAGCTCTGAGGATGGTTTCTATGGTTATAGTGTCTTGAGCTATTTCCATAGTGGTGTTGGCGTGACACATTGCACGTGCTGTTGATGGCTTCATGTTTTGAGCTTTTTTCCTGCAGGCTTTGGACACATTCACCAGTGGTTCTGATAACCTTGGTGCAGTTTGGGTTCTCCCAGCTCATGGGCAAGCCCTGGTCTCGTAGCATCCGCAGCAATGCTGCTGTCAGCATCGCCGTGCCCGAGGGGCCCGGGCTGAGATTCAGACCATCTCACACGAAACCAGGAGCAATAACTGTGAGTCCAACACTTAACAGAGAGAACATACAGGCTTATAGGTACTTTTGTTGAATATTTTAAAGGAATCTTTTTCTCTGCTGGGGTACTGGGTTATGTAATACATGCTCAAGTAGCTGACAAAGCATTTTAGAGGGGCATTATTAATTATGGAAGTTGTAATGGTATATAAATCAGGCTATATGGGACTGAAGGGTTGTGTGACTCTCATAAAAATGAGAAAGATGCTTTGTTTAACATTCCTAAACTTGTCAGTGCACCCTAGGAAGAAAAGTCCATGTGCATTTTCCAGCAATCTGATCTCCTGCAGCCATTTAAGATAGTGCAAGTGCTCCTTTTAATCTCAATGGTGGATGACTACTGAAAATTTGATTTTCGTTTCATCTGTTATAAAAGACTGAAGCAATGGCCCTACTCTAAAAGATGCTCGGGAGTTTAGCTGACACGTGATGAAAAGAATTTGTTGATCTAATATTTCACTAGCATTTATATTTAGTCCCTGGGATTTTGGTTCTGCCAAGTAAGATGGAAAATAAGTACGGAAGAGTTTGGGGAATTCTGTTCAGTGAGAGGGAAGGACAGAGCAGAGAACAGTGGGAATGCTGGAGTGCTTCTCGATACATCAAGGCAAATCTAAGATTCTGCAAGATCTTAAAACAAAATGTCCCTGAAGTATCTTGTTGTTTCAGTAAGCCAAGGAAAGTATTGGTGACATTGATTTTGAAGTACTTTTTCAAGTGGCTTTCTATATTGTTTACATGAAAAGAATTTCATAAATGAGTCTTGAAAGCCTGGCTGTTCTGTGATCAAGGTGAAAATGCTCGTGTAACGGAAAGCTCTGATAAAAGGCTTAGTCCAAGTGCAGTGAACTAATTTGAACTCCCAGTAATGCTGAGGTTAGAGTACAAACCTAGGGTATTCTTAATAGTTTAATTATTTTTCTACTAAAAAAAAATCTTCATAACAGAATTTACAGGAAATGCAAGCTTGACTGACAAAGGCAAAATAAAATGGAACGAGTAGTATATTAAGCTCTTTCCAATCTTAACAGAGGAAAGAACCAGGCTGTTATTAGTATAGAATGCATTATTAATATTAACCATTAATAAATTTGTTTTAACATTGTTTGTGTTGGTCTTATATGTAAAGCTATTCTCAAGGATAGCAGTACTTCGGTGCTTCTGCATTCTTCCATGAGAGCAGGGTTTACATAGTGCTTTTGTTGATATCAAACAAAATTAAATTCACTAAATGTCATTGGAAAAAATATAATGCTAATGCACTCAAACTGTGGCTTAGAGTTCACTGTTTTGTGTACAGTTGAAGTTAATTGTTTAAACATTTTTTTATTTTCAAGACTGCAAAGGGATCCGAATCAATAGGATTTTACTTCTCTGGAGAATATTGATAGCTGAATTAGACCTTTAATCTTGTTTTCTTATTGGTTTGAAGAAAATGGAGCAAAAGAATGAACTGTACACAGTTTTTAATGGTTGATAATTTGGGACATTTTTCCAAAAGAAGCAATTGCAGGTCAGTTTTACATTGTAACCCAAAGAGCCTGGTGTTTACAGTGTTGTCAGAGTAGGTTCGTAGGTTCTTGTGTAGCAGATTTCATATTGCAACTAAAATATATATATTTTTTTCATTTCTTTTCGTAGTCAAGCTTTAAACTGCAACATATAGGATTATTGTAAATCAATACATGATTATTCCACATATCATATGTTTCTTTTCTCTGTTTACTAAAAGCATTTCAGAATTGTGCCTACCTGGTAAGAATGCATTGAAATCGTTAGCAGAATGATGCTTGCTTTTTACATTTAATAGAGTTGCTTGTACGACACTCATTGCAATAGCATTGCACAAAGAGAAATAGCAAAGGTGTTTGGTGTTGGGCTTTGTTCTGCAAGAGCATATTTTGCTTCTCAGTCTAGTATTAGTACACCCGATAATTATGTAGAAACCATTCATTCAGTGTTATCGTGATTTTTTTGGAGATAGTTAATGCATTCATTTCTAAGTGAAACTGAAGAGAAGTTTCTGTTTTCATTACCTTCTGGCCTGCAAACCAGTAAAACACTTGTTACTCAGCTTTTGCTTTTTGCAGTTCACAAGTGGCTCTTGGTAGGCCCTACCGATAGCCCAGGGAGAAGATCTGAACGATCATTGGCTTCATAATTGCCCCTCTTTTACTAAAGCATTTGCAATTGGGTTGAAGAAATGCTCGTTCTCACTAAATGTTCTGCAGGACGTGGTTTAAGATCAGATAATACCATTTTAAAGTGTAAATGCCCACAAGTGACTAATAGCATCAATTCGCTCTTCTCGCTCTCTCCAATGGCATAGCATGCGCTTAGCGGGAAGAAAAAAAAAAAAAAAGAATTAAAAAAGAATACTGCGTGTGCACCAGAAAAAAAAGGAACAGCCTGCATTATCCCTAATTACATACCGCATCCTTTAAAAACTACCCACAAAAATATCACACTAGAATTACAAAGAAATGGTCCTCATTATCCTGCTCTTATGGAATTAAAGAAATAACAATTTGCAGAGAAATGTATAGGTTTAAGTAGCATTTTAAATACACCAAAAATAAAAGAAAATTCCAATCAACTTTTGTTATATTATGATGTTCTGAAAATGAAGAAAATTGAAAAATATGTGTTTTCTTTTGTGAACCTGTCTCTTGTTTTCATGATTTGTAGAAAAAATACTGAGAGTAGGTAAAGGATTGGTTAGTGGCTTTTCAGAAGTTCTTATATGCTAACTCCCTTTGAAACAAGTGCAATCAGGCACTTCTAAATATCACTGTCATTGCCTGTCCGCATCTTCAGAAGTCCCTTTAAGAAGCTCAGGTCCGTGGGTATTTAGAACTACTGCTTAAATCGCTGGGGAGGGAACGGGGGGAGACTCGGTCTTCGCAGGCAAGCAAGTGCCTTTGATTTCCTTTTCAAGGTCAATAAGGACAGGCCTCAGATGTTGTCTACTTCACAGTTTTCCTCTGATTTTTTTTCCTGTTTTTTTTTTTTTTTTTTTTTTTTTAACTCGTTCTTAAAAACTAAGATCTTGGGCTGTCTATTACTGTGGCTTTCATGGTGTGCAGCAGCCTCCTCAGTGCAAAGCGCAGGGAGAAGCCGGGCAAGCTGGACAGTTAGGACGAGATCTGCTGCTTTTCATGTGCTGAGCTGCTCGGGTGGGATTGGGGTAGGGAGAGGAGGAAAGTCCCTGCGGAGCCACCACCGCAGAGGAGCGGGCACGCAGCGCAGTGGCGAGAAGGGGGTGTCTTATCTTTCCTGCTCTGCCAAATGGAGGTTCAGAGCTCGAGGCTGGGCGGTGCGGGTCCTCGGAGGGGTGACACGTGCGGCCGGCGCGCGCGGGATGGAGCGTGGCCTTGAAGAGGGGCCGGGCACCGCTGCGCTCCTGCCCGAGGCTGGGCAGGAAGGGCCCCAGGCTCCTCGCTTGGTGTCCAACAGCAATGGAAAAAAAGGAATTAGTAAGTCTGTAAGTCTGATGTTTAATGGATACCTTAGAAAACTATAATTTTACTCAATCAGCATGCCTAGGAAAGAAACCAACTCAGGTTGTTCTTCCACATAATTTGAAACTATCAGCACTGTATTCTAGTGAAACAAAATTAAAAGTCCTAAACTCTTTTTGAGGGAAAAAAAAAAATCTGGTTGGGTGTGCCTTTTTTTATCACATATAAGCAGGAAAAGAGGAAGTAAACCTTAATTTTACTCGTTCATTCTTTTTTGTGGATCTTTACGCAAAGACATTTCTGATGAGATTCATCTGTTTTTCTGCAGTCTTTCCCCATTAGTATTTGCAAGTATTTGCACATTTCTTTACAGTGACCCAGTTTTCCAGAAGGGATCATTGTAAACTCTAGTACTATATTTTCTGGCGCAAAAAATACATGTGCGCGTGTTTGCTCAAAGCTGTAGTTGCTGAATTTGGGCTCTTTGTATTAAGTAGCATAGCGTAGTTTTCAAATAGCAAACTCAATCAAAATCTGAGCAAATATTCCCCCGACCTAATAAAGAGAGGATGCGCAAATAGTGCAGCAGCAATTCAATATATGTTTGTTACTGCCATGGATGCTGAAGATTTTCCCCAGTCAGCATGGCTTCAAGCATGTACATCTGCAACTTCTAACTTTTCATCCCACTTTTTCCTTTCAGTTCTTAACCACTCCTTTCCTCCCCCTTCTTTCTTTCCATTAACAAACAGGATAATGCATCAGAGTCACCTTTCCTGTGGGTTCCCCAGATATAATGAGTGAGATAGTAATTTCTATTGAGGCTTTTTAGAGCTAATGAAAATTAGCAACATGTCACACAGCTGCATTTCACTTTTGTTTGTCAGAGCCTAGAACAGAATTGATATTATAAATAGATCCTAAATGTGAGTACAGAATATGCATACTAATAAGTTCATGTCAAGACTTTTTTTAGAGAGGCTTTTACAATTTACCCATTCAGAGGAGAGACAATTACATGTGAAATGACCCAAGTAAAGCAGTCTCTTTCCGAAGTCAAGCTCCACATCCTTCATAAGATATCCTAAGTGGGTTTTGCTCCATGCTCGTTCAGGTAGGGTTGATGTTGAAGAAGACTTTGTGTGTTCACACTTTGCGTGAAGTTTTTGCATTCATGTTGTTGGTGGTAAAGGAATAGCACGGGCAAGATGAGTAGTGCTGCCCGGGATTGCAGAGCTCTCCCGGATCCGCTCCGAGAAAGGTCCATTTTGCCGTGGAACAGGGTTGGCAGAGGGCGGTTGGAGCGGCTCCTCCTCACATCTGCATGGTAGTTTCACTGCGCTCCAGTGATTCCGGGCTCCTCAGGGTAGGTTTTTTTTTCTCCATTTGCCAAGAGAGAGAAACTTTAAGACGGATTTGCTGGTACTTGATTGCTCCTGATGAATGTGCCTGTAGTATTTATATTTGTTTCTGGTGTTATGTAGGCTGCTTTGCGGCATCTGGAAGACAAAAGTGCTTCTAGGCATTGTGTCTGATTTTATGGAATGGGTGCTTTTTCCAGTGTTTGTTCATAGATTTTTGACTAGCCAGTCCAATTCTTTTAGGAGGCAGATTGCTGTGTCCAACTATCCTTAGATCTAGCTTTGAAGTTAGCCCTGCTTTGAGAAGGAGGTGGACTTAGATGACCTGTTTTGGTCCTCTCCAACTGAAACGGTTCTGTGATTGTGTGATTCCTAGTGCTTGTAGAATGGAAAGCTTTACTGTCAGATCAGCAGCAGAGGCTGAATATGGCTCTTGTAGACCCTGGAGAGATGCTGGTTTCCAGCAGGCTCTTCAGAGGTTATTACACAGACTGCAGTCAGTTCAAACGGGCGGGGGCTGCATCTGTCAGGTGTCCTTAGGATTATTTAAAAATTATTCAAATCCATTGTCATTATACAAATCCCTGGAAAAATTTCCTTCTAATTCTCTTATAATAAGCAGATTATTTTGATGTAATCATCAAAACTCGTATGCTGGCTCTATCATGACAGTTTATTGCTAGTTATGGAAGGTGCTTGTACTGCATGAGAAGAAGCAAAAATAAGTGGCACACTTTACATCAAAGCTAAAATGTTCTTTGGTGAGTTGTATTGAAGACCGAGTGTATGCCCCCTCAGTGTCCTCAAATTGCCAAAGTATGGCCTAGCTGAAGACAAAAAATATGACTTGAGGGACTTGGGGCAGATGGTCATCTTCTCAAAGGGTGCGATGCCCCGGTGCAGGTCCGGGAGCTTTGCAGAGAGCGTTCTGCACCGCGTGCTGCAGAACGGCCACTAGCGCTTGGCCAACATGGACACGTTGTTCCGTAAATCAGTGATTTTAACGACCATTTTGGTTTAGGATTTTCAGACATAGTGTTTGTGCCATTTAATGGCAGTAAATATTTTTGAAAAAATCAGCATCTGATCAATTCTAACAAGCTAAATTACTTGTTTAGATTCTCAGGTATTGGTGTCTGCACTGAGCATATCCAGTATACCTGAGATTGCTATACTGTTGCTATAAGAAGAAACTGAGATGCATAAAATATTGTATCAGGGATGAAATAATGTTAGTAGCATGCACACATGTCGCACTAAAGCTAAAGCAATTTCATTGTGTTTTGCTTTAACAATTCATGCTGCTTGATCTATTTTTCTATTAGTTTCCTTGTTATTCTAGCAAGAGCAGTCAGTCATTTTTCTTTAAGTTATAATTTGTCAACTGTATTTCTCTACCAGATAGTTTGTCACTATTGTGCTACACACCCCTCTTAAAGTGATTTACCATTTTAGTAAGCACTTAAAAATAAAACGTATGGCAGAAAAAAAATTGATTCAGCCACTCTGCAGAAGGGAGCATTGTCTGTGGCTTGGATTTTGACAGATTAATTCTTCTGCCCTCGTCCCTCTAAATGCAGCATTGACGACCTACCTGATAGATTAGCCCTTTCCGTAATTCTAGTCTTAAAACCTCGTTTTTAGCTCTGAATTTGTGTGTTGTACAAAATTAGTATGTAGAATAAAAGCTGTCGGAGCGCGGGTGTTGGTCTGAGATGGATTCAGGACCGCGGCTTCTTGGGGGAGATAAAATGTGTCTTTTATTTTTGAAGTAAAATTATTTGTAATTGTTGCTGTGCATTTTCTTATTTTAAATATCTCATTCTGAATAACATAGGCCATAGTGAGCAGTGGCAAATAGAACTACTGATACAAATCCATGCTTTGATTTCAAGTTGGATTGTTCCTGGCAATTCTGTGCCACAAATTTAACAGAAGGTGCCTTACACAAATTACAGCTTGTTCGAAATGTAGCTGCCAGAATATTAATTTGAACAAAATATTCACAACCCACATTTTCTCCAACTTCTGGATCTTTTGCTAAGCTTTCCAATCTGTTGCTTCTGTCTATGTCCTGATTAAGCAGCAGTTCCTTGCAGAGGGCTATGCGAGGGATTTCTGTGAATCTGGGATTATTGTTGGCTTTGTTGCATTCTTTCCAATGTCTGCTCGTTAGTCCAGCACACAGAAACGGCTGGCTGGTACAATATTGTTTATCTGCAGGTTATTTCGTGTTGATACAGGCTGAATTGATTCATACTGGTGTTTTTTTACTACAGTCTCACTTAACAGGAAACTATAATGGCCTTAGATTTCCCTTGGGAGTTGAAGATTAAGCGCTTCTAAGTGGCAGATTATGGAAGTAGCCGTGATGGACACGCACACAGTGATGGGTCTCCCTCCACGTTCCCTGCAGCAGGTTTCCGGCCTGGCCATGCTACCCGCCTAGGATGGATAGTTGCCTCCCCATGGGTGCCAGAGCCACCGGGGCTTGTTTACCCCCAGGGGGTGCCACGAGCATCAACTGGCAGAGGACGGTGGAGATGAGAGCCCAAGGGCAGGTGTGAGTGTCCGCTGTAGCTTCGCGTGACAGATCCCTGGCTCCGCAACACGGAGCGTGGGTGCAGCCGGCGCCTGGGACCTGGTATCAGCCTTGCCGTGGCTGCCCAGGCCTTCTGCTCTCCCACAAAACGCACTTCTGAAATAGGTACCAAGTAAATTAACAGATTTTAGTGTACTTTTGATTGTGCTTGGATTGCTTCCTAAGGAGAACATGTTATTTGTACTATAACTGTCAAGGAATGGAGGGAAAAATGCATTAGCAAGTGCGTTACATCCCTGTGTTTATAGCTCCAGGTTTCCTTGGGCACCGCTGCCAAGCACGGCGTTCCTCACGTGCCGTCTGTAAGCCGCATCCTAGTGTGGTAGAGGGGGATCTGCTGTAAATGCATGGAATGGCCGAGTAACTGAGGCATTGGCTAAGCAGAGAATATGGATACGTCCTTGAATGACTCTGAGGCTAAGGGGACGTAACAGTTACCTGAAAAGTATAGGCCTGTACTCAAGTGTTTGGGGTGACCAGAGATGGCCATGGCTGTATCCTTGGCCTCGTGGTTTGAGGAATGTATGTTTAATGTTGTGCTGATGTTGTGGAGTGTATTTATACCTCCCTTCCCTCCATATAGTTATTCAACGGGTAATGTTTGATTTATTTTTGCCTGCTGCAAAATGTTATGACTTTGGTTGAATGGTCACCTATTTTTAGGTAAAAATAGGAGATAAATGTGTAGAAGCCCTATCATTCAGTTGAAACCAAAGAGGTCTCCTGCCCTCTTTATATTTTGAAAAGATGATCTACTCTGAATAGTCCCACTATTGAACGCGTTGTGTGTGATTGAGAGCAGTAGGATCTGGTGTGTACGTGTTGGAAAACAGTAAGTTCTCCTGGAGTTTTCTTTATAGCTGCTGTGAAACACAAGCTCGTCCAGCTGGCTGTCACCAGACAAGGATCACTGCTTGCAGAGGCCAGCACCAAGGTCTTTGCTCTTAGTTTTGCTTTTGTTATGGAGTCCTTTTTAAAGCGAATTTGTGTGAAGGCCATAGGGAAGGCACGGGGTCAAGGCATCCTGATTTAAGGTGGAAGGACTTGGGCAATAAATCACGGTAAGGAGCAAATGCAGGGACAAGAACTTAATGAAGCCCTGGAATGCAGGAGGGGCAGGTGATGTCAGGCTCTCGTCAGCATTAGGGCAACTGTTCTTTTTTTTCTGTCCTTGTGGAAAGGGGAAAACATGAGAATGACTCTTGCTATAGTCTCATCAGGAAAATGTTTGAAAATATCTGGGAAATATTGATTGATGGATAAGCAGCTTCTAACAGAAGCTTTCAATGTGAATTTTTGCAATATGTATTGCAAGCAATGAAAAGCCAGTAAAACAGAAAGGTAAAAAGCAGTGTACCTTATCAGGTTTTGTGAAAAATAAACCATATTACATGTATTTACACTAATTGTATAATTAGACATTCAAATTACGGTATGTAAATACTTAGTAATCAGCCAAAATTTGCTTTGAAAAACAAGATAATTCCCTCAACACCAGCTACCTTAAAAGAATTTTAAGTTAGGAGAAATTCCACAGAAGTACAATAAGCTCATAGTAACAGAGACCTCGGTAGCTGGGGAGCGATGCCAAATTCCATCGTTTCCTTTGGAGCCGACAATATTTAACAACTGGAGGTTTAATCTGGTCCTGTGCCGAGCTCGGGGCAGTGAAAGGGAGCGGAGGGAGCGCGCAGGACTCGGCAACACGAGGGAGCCGCTCTCGCTTTTTGCTTTTAGCCTCACGCACCCGTTACAAAGACATAGTCTCTCCCGTGGCACGTGGAGGAGCAGTAACTAGCCCTTGCAAGAGGCCGTGTCCCCGCGTAGTCCTAACAGCAGCATCAGGCCTGGGCGGTCTTGCTGACTTAGCCAAACCTCAGTATCCCGCGTGGTTGGTCCCTGCACGTCGCAGCGCTTCCCGGTACCGTGCGTGAAGAGCGGCGCGCGTCCCCATGGAAGCTTACGCTTCCCCTGTTAAATAATCGAGCATCAGTTTTGTAAATTGCTAGTTGTTGTGTTTGACTGGCATGTTTACGCAGATAATGTAACAGTTTTTCTCAGAGAAATCTACTTAGTGACTAGAGGACACAAACATGTTGTTTTTGCCGGGGAGGGAAGATTTTGCTGTCGCTCGACGCAGCTCGCGCCGCCTCCTCGTGCGGCGTCGCATGGCGCTGAGTGTTCTGCGTCCGTCGTGCTGCTGCCAGGCCTGAGGGATCTGGCGTCCTCAGCATGTGACACAGCACGTGTGTGTGAAGGGACAGCGCCTGCCGTGGTGGGGTGGCCTTTTAGCAAAAGCAATTGCCAGTGCAGGAGTTGTGAGGAGGGTCGGAGTGAGGGAGACGGGGAAGGGCCGGCTGCGGGGCAGCCATCTTGAGGTGTCTCGCGGAGGCTGGCGGCGCTGCTGGGTCTCTCCCCTTAGCAGCCCCTACCCATAGGAGCACCGCAGAGATCCCTGCAGGGTTTCAAAGATGTGGAAACTTTCCCGTTGTCAGCTCGTAACAAAGGTTCCAAATTTTATAAAAGCCAAAGTCTTCTATGCACGCTGCATTCTTGGCTGTATCTTCAGAGATTTTATCAGTTTCTCAGTTGTACTCCAGAAAAATGAATTGTCACTCTTTAAAAGAACAAACTACAGTAAAGAAAATTAATATCCGTGGGAACCCATAGAGGTTTCCTGGAAACTGCAATTCAACCAGTCAACATGGCAATGGCTTTCAAAACCTGTCCTTCGTTCCAAGATGTGGAAAATTCCCAAGACGACGGTGACAGTTCCGGCAGCAGCTCGGTTGAAGGCAATTTAGATCATTTGATCTGAGACAAAAGAGCATATTTGAACATACCATAGGCACAGTTCCAGGTACAAAGCAAAAGATGTGTCAGCTCTAAAATCCAGTGTGCTGCTGCAAGGCTCTACTCTTAAAGGTCTCTTGCATACAATATATTTTCTTTTTATACCACCCACCATCAAGTGCCTAAACTGCAAGCTGCAAGTTCATCGCGTTCTGGAAATGTACCCAGCAAAATACTCCAGTAGTTGTCAAAGATCTATTTAAAATTAATAGCAATTCAACACTACAGCAGTCAAAACTTGCTGTAATGTTTTATTTATACTATACAACAGTACTTTCTGAAGGTATTTATTTTTGACCATAGGTGACCATGTTTTTGACAATAGGTATTACATTATCTTGTCAATCACGAATATAGTTCAGCAGCTTTCTCCTTTCCAAGGGGATATATTTGATCAAAATGTGCTGAAAGCAGCCTTATTTTTATGCTCTCTGTCTACAGGGAAACTGATAGCTTAGTTTTAGGTGAGAACTTTGCATTAACTCCAGTATCTGGGCTTGTATTAATGGCTTTCCCTTTAGCATTGCTAATTTTTAACAGAGCAAGATAGATCAAATGGTAGTAATTTGAAAAATATTTGCCTAAAACTGATTCTTATTCTTGCAGTTTAATGGGCTTTCATGTTGAATATATACTTGGATAAATACTGATTAGAGTATGAATTCACTTCTGTGAAGAACAACATGTTTAATACTTCTCACACTAACATTGCTTCAGGATCTATTGTTTCTTCATGTATGTAGTTATCTTTTTTGCTGCTGGCATGCTTCCTCAGGGAGACTTGATTAAAATCAATAAGTTATTGGGAAGAGCTCAATTAGCAGTCTTTCACTTCTGCTGGCAGTGCCTGCTAAGCTTCTCCAGCATTAGGCACAATATTTCTGCGTGACTTTTCAGTCCAGATGCACCCATTAATCAAATGCAGATTAAAACAAAACAAACAAACAAAGGAGTAGCACTCTGAGTGTGCTACTGTGTCTGTGCCCAGGACACAGGATTTAAGGATGACAGGCACAGGTAGCCCTGGAAGAGACAGACTGGGGTGTTGTTACTGTAACATGGCAATTGCTTTACTGGGACTGATGCAAAAGTAACTAGATCTCCGCTGTAAAATAAGGGTGCACTGAAAAGAAACCAAGTGGTTTATCCTTTGCATTCATTTACATTTTCCATCTTCCCATCCCTTTTGTTTCCTGTCTTTGCTCTGAGGACACTGTGCAAGAGTCTTGTGGTTCAGACTTGAATCTCTCTCTGAGGGAGGAAAAAAACAGCAGAAGAGGAAAAAATCCACTGTGGAATCGAGGTGATTCTAGTTCTGTAGGACTGTAGGGTCAGGTTTTGGTCTTTTGATTCAGGAGCATAATCCTAAGGTGGTTCCACTAACAATCTATGCTAATTATTTTTACTAATTAGTAATGCCTATGCTTCTGCATAACAGTGCTGCCATGGTTCTAAGAAGGAAAGTCCACCCTAACTTTTGCAGGGTGAAAAAGACTTTCCTCTTTAATGACCGCCCTCAAAGCCTTATCAGTGTAACCAAAGAGAATAAGAATCGCTTATTCAGAAATGCAGTCTCTACCAGCTACAAGAAGATGGCAATTAAGGAAAGCAAGAAGCAATTTGAAGGCAGACATGCAAATCAATATGGAAAGGAGGGAGCAATCAGCGTCCAGAGATCTGTTCCTGCCTGGGTGCCGTTGATGTTCTACATGGAGCCAGGGTCTCCTTTGCATTTGTGTGCAGGTGGATTTGCTTTTCCATACCCTTTGGAGCTAGTCATCACCAAATATCAGGTCCTCCAGCTCACGGAATACTTTGGTTGTCATATTGTTATTTTTACCACAGTGTAAGTCCCATAATGCACATGTACCCGAAAGGGGGGAAAACAAAAAACTGACTCGGTGTGGTGCCAGCTTTGCATCAGCAGTGCATATGTTACTCAGAAGTACGTGAAGCTTGATGAAAGTTGCTTTTTTGGGGCGTTATTAAAATATAAAGTAAAATAAAGAATTTCAAGCATCTATATGTACTTGTTTAACTAGTCAAAATATTAGCATGCCCCTGTTTTTGGCAATTTCCAGATACGTTAGTATCAAATGTATGCCATCTGTTCACTGTTTATTAAGGTACTACAGTGAGAGTTTGTGGTTGGTATTGAAGGGAATACAAGGTGTGTTTTTCACTGAGATTTGGTATCACCATTGAATTTCTCTTGACTGCTTGATACCTTATTTCCCATCTCTCACTTTAATGTTGAACTTTCCTGTTTAAATTTTAGGGATCATTCTCTGTTCTAATTGTTTTCCCTCCAATAATTTCTTCCAAACTGAACCTGCTTGCTGCTGCTTTCGTTACAATGCAGTGCTGTTTTCTTATTGACCCAGCTTTGGGTTTCCCACCATACTTGCTTTCCTTGCTTGCCACATCTATGCCCAATGTTCTATAATAATACATGTGCTCAAGTGTCTCTTTTGCTCTCCAGTTTCACTGCTTTTCCTTCTGAATTCTCCCAATTCTCACTTCCCTCTTCTGAGTCTTGTTTTTCATCTGTGGCCATTTTTATTACTGCCACTTTTATCCACATCTCCATCAAGCTTCTGTCACCCTTTGCATTACTTCAAGCTAACGAACAAATGGGAAATGTGTCTGCTCTTTTGTTCTCTCTTCTTTCGACAGCCGTCTGATTAATTGTAGCCTTCCCCATTGGCCAGCGCGGTGAGGATTGAGCTGTCGTTCAGACTTTTGCCCTGTCTTACCCTGCTACCAAATTGAACTTCAAACCATTTCAGACCATTTGGCATTGTCACAAAAATGTGAGCCAATAATCTGCAAAGTGAGTCTGTGTTTTCACGTACTGTCCTGACTTAGGAGTGCAAAAGATACTCCCTAGGATTTGCTAATGAATCAGGGTGCATCTATGTTACAACTTGATATAGTCTGGCATCCCTGAAGATAAATGAAGTCCCTTCTGATGACATTTCTACTTATTTTCCTGCTATATAGCTGTGACTTGTTGGCAGGGGGTTTTTTTGTTTGTTTTTCCCGCTAGAATATTGCAAAACTCCAGCAAGTTTTGTTTTTTCCCTCTTTTCATACAAATGCTTGCACTGTCTCCCTCCCAATGCCCCTTCCCTTTTGCTGGTATGTCTTCAGCCTCTTAAGCTTTTGCTCGTTGTGGTGTTACTCATTTTAGGAATTCTAGTTCAATGAACGAGAAAGATCACATAATACGAAATGTTTTCAGACTCACTGTAGACAAATACAGTTGATATCATTAAGCATCTTCTGTGTTTATATTCAAGTTTGTAATGTGGAAAACTTGGGAGTTTGGAGTCTACTAGGGAAACGGCCTTTGCCAAAGTGTGGGTAGCTGATATGAAACGTGGACATGTGGTCCAGAGCCTTTAAAATTCTGCTCGTGATACTGTAGGAAGTATCTGATCAGCACAAAACTTCTCTTATTAAAAAGTGAAATAAAGTTTTGATATCTCCCAGTAAGATTTGAGACCATTTTTCTTTTAATACAAATGTGTTCTTTTTTCATCAAAAAGCCTGTACACCCTCTCCATCTGTGAAGTTATTTTAATGACATCGTTTCAAATGTATCACAGTGCATATTCAGTATAATTTATAAATCATGTGGAGTGTTAGGTCAAATTATCTCCTAATGTTACATCAGGAAATGGGGATGTGGCTATCTCCAAGGTAGGGCTCTTTATAGAGGCAAAGCAGTATCTTAATTTCTTCTCCTTGAAGGTTTCTCCTTCCCATTCTCCACCTTTACAGGCCCTTTGGACAACTGGAGGAGTTAAGATTAGTGGAGAGTGGGAATACACCTTTAAAAAAGAGCAGCAAAATGGTGCTGTGTGTGGAAGAACGGGCCACGAAACTGGTACAAAGTGGGATGAAAGGGAGATTAATTCATCTTCTGTCACTTCTGAGAGGAGAGTTCAACCCAATCCAGGCAGACCAAAAAGGCTCTTTGCCTGTGTACTTAACAGGGAGACTTGTCAGCAGTGAAGTCCTCCTCACAGCTCGGCCCTAGTTCCCGGTGTGCGGAGGTGCCACAGCCGCCACACGGGGCCTGCTCGGCCGCGTGGCCGCCCAGCCCCTCCTGAGGGCCTGACGGGTGGGAGCACCCAGCCCCATGGGAGCAGCTTCGCGAGGGCGTTGGGTGCTGGGAGCGCATTGGGCTCCAAGAGAGCGAGCTCAGGCGAGCCGCCGCCATCCCTGCCCGTGGCTGTGGCACCGCGGGCGCGTGTCCCACAGGAGAGGCATGGGAGCGCCTTCCCCGTCCTGCCCAGGTGAGCCCGGCACGGGCAGCCTCAGGAGCTGCACCGGGAGAGGGATGGAGACATGGCGGCACCTGGGGACGTGGCACCAGGAGCTGCTCAGGGTCGGTTAAGGGCAGCTACGTGCGAGGGCCCTGCATGGTCCAGTGTCTGCCAAACAAACTGGGCTGCCTAAAATCCATTTGTTAGGGGCTTGGGATTCACAGGTTCCAGTGATGTACTCCTATAGCAATGGAAGTTGTTATTTTTAACATTTGGAGCCGCTGGATATATTTCTGCAACACTGACAGAGCGGCTTGTTCCATTTTCCAAAATTCTTCTTGTAGTTTTAGTTTTACCTTTTTTTCCATTGTATCCCGTAGGATGTTTTAATAAAGGCAGGGGACACATTGTCCACTTTTTTCTTTTGCCATTAAAAGATAAATCTAGAAAGAAAAAAAAAAGTGATATGTTAGTAGGATTTAACTGGATGTTATGAGTAGCATGATAGGTTTTCTGTGGAAAAGAGAGAGAGATGAGGCATAATTATTTTTACAATGCTGCTAAGTGCAGCACTTATTACAACTTGTACACAAGGTGAAATCTGTAATGACTAATACTGCATTGAGACTTGTGTTTGGGGGTAGTTGTGAGAGATATGGTGTTCACCAAATCTCAGAAGTAATTCTGACAACTGTTCAGTTGGTGAAGGTATCACCAGAGAGCAGATGGAGCTGGCTGTCAGGGTGAACCTAGCCAGGGACTCGGTGTGTGATGCAAAAGCAAGGGCAGAGGCTGCTGCTCTCCAGGCTTCGTAGACCTGAAGATTTCCCTTCTTCAATCCCTTTTTAAGCATAAGAGGTAGCACTTATTCCAGGCTTACAGGTTACAGAAATCAAATCGAGGAAAAAAAAAAATCTTATATTTTACTACTGCAAAAAACATGCAGTTTTCCATCCACTCTCTATGGGACAAGGGCCTCCCGTCTCGTATGTCCAGTGATGCTTCCCCTGTGCCTGACTGAGGAGCTGGTGGCTTTGTTGCAGACCCAGCCAAGGAGCTCATGGTGGACGGTATAGACAGGTGCCTCTTGCCCTTGTTCTTCTTCCTTCTAACATGGACCTCTGTTCTTTTCCACCTTGTTTTGTATGGGGGAGCTGAATTACCACTTATGCTGAATTCACAGATTTTTGCCTCACAAAATCTTTCTGGAATTACTTGGTTCTTTTACCAAAAATGTTGGATTGCATCAAAGAAGTTGAGCAGTGAGTCTGCATGTGTATTTTTCCTCGATGTTTTGTATGTATTCTTTTTCCTCTCTATCTATTAATTATACATGCTTGTTTATGAAGGTTTACATTAAAACATTTTAAGTAATTGATATGTTAGGCAATAGCATTTCTCAATATATTATCACTGTTAGGTGACAATTCTGTGCTTTCTTCTGCTTGGGGAGAATGGAGGGCAAATCTTTTAATAGAGAACAGAAATGCTGGGTAGATGGAAGAAGAGTTGGACTTGATTTGTTTCTCACACACGTTGTATCTCCACTGATTTCACAGAACTGCTGCTGATTTATATCACTGTAATGTTAGAGGAAAATCAGTCCCTATATACTAGAATCATTTTGTGTTCTGTCATCCTATAAAGTATGTTATTTATTTTTTATATTAAGCTACAAGTCTTTTAGATCGCAATCACATTATGAGTAAATTCCTATGTAAACCAGCATACTATCTATCATAGCACAATGGTGTTTCTTAATATTTTAGGCTTCTATACGATGTGCTCTGAAGCGATGGTCCTGTTTATCTTTTCTGCTTTCCATGCATTTTGAGATTTATATGCATGTTTTCTATTCTTTGAGCAAAATATTTACTACTTAGGATGCATCAGGAATACTGACGAAAGAATTTTGGACTGTAAAAGGTGTAGTCTAATACGTTTTAAAATAGTGTAATACAAATATATTAATAGATGGAGGGCTGTTTTCAAAAGGAAAGAGATTTTCTAAAGAAGAACAGATTGTGAAAAGAGCTCTGTGAAATTATCTAGAGATTATGTAATTGATGGAAAATGGGAAAACCACATTTGCGGAGCAATAAGTAAAACAACTATTGCACACTTTTGCTAAAACAAATGAGCAAAAAACATTATGTTGTTTTTGTTTGTTTGTTGGGGTTTTTTTTATGAGTGAGAGGCATGGGCCTGATCTTCATCTCTTCCAGAAAACATCAGAAAAACATCTTTATTCACCTTCTTTTTTAGCAACGTGGTTGAATTCGCGCTGGGGCTCCCTATTGGCACAGAACCGCTTAGGTCTGAAGGGTCAGCTTAGCAGCCTGAGCGTTAAAATGGGAATGGGAGCAGAGTGTTTTGGAAAAAGTCTTTTCCACTTGGAGCACGGAGCTCCAGTGAGACATCCTTGGGCTGTCTTAGCAGACTCTGTTACCTAGTTCTCCAGGCAGGGTGACTAAGGCGCAACATCCTGGTGAGGAGCTGAGAACAGAATGAAAAACTAATGATTAATTCACAATTTTTCTCTAAAACAGAACTAGCAAAATGTTTCGGTCTGATATTAATGTACAAATGTTTCCAAACACTTCTCATGTTTTATGAAAAAAGTCTTCTTATCCTGAAAATGCAATAAGTTTTAGTGTAAATAGTTACTAAACTGAAAGCTTCCAAGAGACGTCTCTGTGTTGACTTGGGATTATTTATTTGATCAGTCAGTTAAAAAAAAATCTTGTAACGGAAGTGACTGGCTGTTGAAAAGATAAGCATCCTGTAGTTGGAAAAATATTTGTTCAGCAAGTTCTTAGAGATGATAACCACAGCTGAAGAAAATTATAAGCGGTTCATGAGAGATGAACAGAAGAGGGAAGCATTTATAATTAATGCTGTTCACCACAATAATTTTGTACATTTCCAGTGTAAAAAGGTATATTTAGGATAGGAATTTTACTGAACCCCAGTGCACCGTACTTAAATATCTTTTTCTCCTCTTCTGTTCTTTTCCACCACAAAAAAGAAAAAATGAAAAAAAAAAAAACAGCAATATTCTTCAGCATCTTTGAAAAAATAACAGTGGGTCTACTTGAGAACAGTTAAGTAATAGGAAGGAGGATTGGAGGGAGGGAAGGAATCAAAAGAAGGGGAAGGGATACATAGATATCGGTACAAGGTCAGAAAGGCAAAGGTGCCAAATGAGTTATCATTAGCCAAGCATGTAAAAGAAGGAAAAAGCATGCTTTTAAAATATGTAAGAAGCAAGAGAATAACAGAAGGAATCATCACAGGGTCTTCTCCTTAAAAGGATGGAAGAAAAAAATGCATATGATAAGTAGAAAGCTGAAAAGCTTAATGGCTACTATGCATTAGCCCTTCACTAAAAAGATAATAGTTACAGGCTTAATGCACTAATAGTAATAAGATAAAGGTGAGATGGAATCAGGAAGGAATAGGTTAAAAAGTGCCTAGCAATTCAAGTTGGAACACATTAAAACGATCTCTGGAGACCGGGCAAAATTCTCCCTGGCGTGAGGTAGCATCACTATCAAAGCCACTGGCAATTTAATTAGTGTATTAATGGAGGGGACGGAGTTCTGCCTGGTCTGGAAATGAGTGCTGTAGAAGAAGGTCTCGCAGGTGTAAGATCCTTCTGCTGCAGTTCTGCTTGTTCAGTTCCGACCTTGAGGCACAAGGGAAGGTTCTGCTGGGAGCAGCGCCCGACGCTGCGCACGGCGGGGCAGCCTGCGAGCCCCGCTCGCTGCGGGGCGCCCGCTCGCACGGTACGGCTCGTTCCGAACTCACGTTGCTGTTAAGGTCGAGGGGCTCCACCATGTTATGCTAAACGTGTGAAGAAGTATGAAACCACTGTGGTTGCTGTCCAATCTTTTCTTTATAATTATTTTATAAGCTGCCATCTGTAATTAAGTTTAAACTGTCGGTAGTTCCATAGCATAGTGGTGTCATTGATAATAACATGTACACAATTACATAATCCTTTCTGTTGGAAAACATCAAAAAATCGTGGCCAGGAATATTTAATGCTTTTCTCAAGCAAGCCAGCAGATGAAACAGAAGTTTCAGCATTCTCATTATAACGCCACATTTTCTTGATTGTTATTCTCCCTTTCTTCTTTATCTCTAAAGAGTGTATTTTTGACTCCAGAATCTTTGAAGCATTTCTACATTTTGTTTTTTAAACAAGGTTCCTCATATAGATTCAGATCTCGATTCAAATTCAGAAAGCAGACAGTGCAAGAGGGCGCGTAGCACTTTTCTTGCAGAGCCGCACACGTCCCTGGCGCTGCCGCTGCTGGTGCTCCCGCTGCAGCAGCCCAAGGAAACTCCTTTCCAAGATGGTTCTGGTGACGCGTCACTCTCGTGCCTCCCTCCCTGCAGTCGCTGCTCTCTGACTCTCCTGTTCACTTTGGGAACCCCTCTGGGGTGTGTGGTTCATTTGTGTGTCTAATGCTTGGCCATAGGTGTTGCACATGATGCTGTGCAGCAGCAGCTTGGGAGAGGGTTGGCTGGAGGCCAAGCTGTGGTAAGAGCTGGCGGACAACATTGCCAAGGCAGCCGCTTACTGTCTTTGAAGAGTTGTGGTGGTTGGCGAAGGTTCTTAAGGTTCTTGATAGCAGGAAAAAACAAATGCTAAAGCTGTCTTTAAAAAGGATCTCCTCCTAAACTCTTCTTAGTGGTTTTCAAAACTCAGCTGGGCAGGCTCCTGAGCAGCTAGGGCTAACTTTGAAATTAGCTCTTCTTTTGACAGGAGGCTTCATTAGGTGAGGTCCAGGTCACCCTCTAAGCTCCATTACTCTATGCTTTTCTACATTCATTTCAGTTGAGCAGGTCGAGCTCTGGGCTTGTAAGGCCCCTGAAGCCTCCCTGTGCTGTTCGCAGCGTGGGAGGTGCGCGCTCCCGGCGAGCATCATGGAGCACACTGGCCTGGCTGGGTTTCACCCTCCATGCCGTGCCGGGAGGGCTGTGTGCTCCCTCTGGGTTCTTGCTTCTGCATATTGCCCTGCTGGAGGCGCTTGCAAAGCCCATGCCACTTTGATATCTGCTGCGCTTGGAGCAGTCACCATCCCAGCAGTGCTCTCTGAATCCTGGGGCAGAGCAGGCGTTGGGTGGTTTGTTGTGCTATTGGATTCATCTGTAACTTTTGCAGGCAACACCATGAACCTGGGCTATGGGCAGGAACATCTTTCCCTGCTCTGAGGCATTGCTTTGGGTGACTAAAGCCTTTCATGGCTCCCAGAAGAGGAGGGTTTTGTGTAACACTTGTAGAATTTGTCACCTCAGCAATAAGCCATTCCTGGAGTGATGCTCTTGAATACGTTGGGGAGCACTGGTAGTAATGTCTGCCAATACGTTTTGTTTACACAGAGGAAAAAGCAAGAGGTCTTGTATATCCTCAATATATAATCTATGTGATATTAGATACGTCAGTGAGTTTACACGTTGCAGAGCAGATAGCAATTTCGCCGGAGATACTGTATCACATTGACAAAATGGGTGACCAGGAGGTCAAGGTGGCTGGAAGATAAAGGCTATCTGTTATCTTGGCGTGAAGTTTTAGTCGAGAGCATTTAATGCGTGCGTACTTTGCCACTTTGTTTCAAAAGGAGAATTAAGAAGATTTTGTCATGTTAAAACAAAACCTTTTACAGATTGAAATCCCTGTCAGTGCTCACACTTCATATCTTTTCCACTCTGACAGGGAACACTGACAGCCAGGGCAGATCATTTCTATGAAACTGCTTTAAAGCAAAAGCAGCAAAAGCAACTGCCGCTTGCATATGAATACGGTAAAGTGTAATTCAGTCCAAGGTCTCTGTAATTATAAGCCTTTATTACGTAAAGCAGTCAGATGGGAGCTCGGGTGATGTGCTTTAGCAGGCCTCCCTGCTGGATGCCTTGTTGGGAAGTCCAGGCGCTGAAGGGGAACGTGTTTTTGCAGCGCCTGCCTCCTTGCTCTGCTCGTGGAGCTGCCGCGCGTGGCTGAGCCCTGTGCTCCCCCTTCCAGGGGTTTTATCAGCAAATTCAAAACACTTGACAAGGGAAAGGACCTCAGAGAACACGGCGCGCTCGCACCTCCCCGGCATCAGAGAGAGAAGCGCTGTGAGGTGAGGCGTCCTGACCAACATGAACCGGGCCTTGGACGCTGTCGTGCACTGACACGGTGCTCATCTAATCCTCTCCCCATCGTCCTTTTTTTTCTTAGCCAAACAGTAAAATGGGCTGTTCCTAAGGACACTTATGCCGCATGCAACCTGCAGCTGTAGGAACTATCTGGAGCTCGGCATCGCTTTGAAAACAGAATAAAATATGCTAAATAACATAGAGGATGCCTGACTTGAGTATCACAATTAATGATCAGTGTTGTAATATTCCCTTCCTGACCACTAAAATACAAAATAAGACATAAAATTATTATATTAGCTTAGCAGTGAATAAGTAGCACTTGATGTTAATACACTGGAATCTAAAAATGCCCAGGCTGTAGCATATGCCAAGTAAATGAGTTTCTTTTTTATTTTTTAGTAATGATGAAAGATGAAAGTCCTAATGTTTGGTTTGCTGCACTCAGCCTCAGAAAGCTAATGCTGTTACTGGAAAAATAAGCTCTTAGATGTGTTTAAGTAGCAAAAAAGTCCCTAGAATTATATTGTCATTCTTGGAAGAAAAGTTATTTATAAACTGACAAATAATAAATAGATAAAAGGAGTAAAAAGAGAATAAAAACCTCTTTGGGTATTCTCTTGTTTTTACTGCAATCTGCCATGATGTGCTAGGCTAGGCTAAGTAGAATCTGAAAACAGGATTATAAGCAAAAATTGAGTGAATAAATCTGAGAAAAAAAGAGATTTAAAGATTATTTAGTTCAAATATTTTGACATATTTTTAACATTTAACTAAAATATCCCTTACTGGCAGTACCTTTTCAAGGTAGAATATGGATTTATGGATGTAATTTTATTTGCCGAAACAGGGACAGAATTATTAATGGGCATAATGTGACTGTTGGTATGATTAGGTTGTTATATTTTATTTCTTTTAGGTTCCTGAATAGATGAATTAAGTAGAAGTTGTTTTCAAATAGGATATTTAAAATATCCTGTATTTTGGTTTTTTGAATATGAAGCCCAAATATTCACAGTAAAATAAGAATCTTTTAATGAAGAATGCGACTAGCCAACCTGCGAGCAGTAAATATGTCACCCGTATGTCAGTGTTTGGAGCTGTGGTGCTTGTTCTTCAGGACTGTTTCTGAATGCATGAAAACGTCTCTGAGAAGCTTAATAGCAGAGTTGTCACTAATTACCTATACAGTGCAGTAATTAAGTATAAAGCCTTGTAGCAGTACTGCAATGCAAGTAGCAGGAAACATAGTTACCTGGCCATGGTGATAGGGGATTGGTCATAAAAGTCAAACATTGGAGTGGAGGAATAATATTAACGCTGTAGTATTTTTTATGAGGGCGATTGTCTTTATCACACATCGCCTCATAAGAATGATTATTTTATATTACCTTCAGCTCCAAATTAGGTCACGTTATGCTGTAATGTGAAAGGCTTAAAAAAAAAAAAAAAAAAAGGTATTGGGAAGTTATGAGGTGAAGCCAGTCAAGTGTTGGGGTTCCTGCTGCCCGCCCAGGCCGCAGCCCGTGCTCCCTGCGCCCTGGCCGCGGAGCCGCGCTGCGCTCCGAAGCTGCCGTTGCGATGGGCTCCGCTGGGCGCCTGGGAGCGCCGATGGATGTGGGAAATGTTTTCATATCACAAACGTATTAGCAGCTTACTTGATACCGAGCGCAGCAAAAGAAACCCATACTGTTCGTGCATATCCTTGTTTTCCTCTTTTTTGTACTGCAGTAAAGTGCGGGTGTTGTTGGCAGCCAATTTGATGTCAGGTCTTCCTGTGATTCTTTCTTCGTGCTCATCGGGGTGCCGATAGACTAAAGCCATCCAGCATGAAGAGATTTTTCACATCGCAGTTGCAGAAGCAAACTACTTCATGGCAAGCACAGAAAATACCAATAAACATTACATATTCACATCCCCCTTTGTTGTTTAATAACGGAAAGGTGTCCTGGTGATTGCTTAGCCATCAAGCAGGAAAAATTACAACTTCTTTTCTTCTCTCTTTGCTCTTTTGTCAACAGAGAGCCTCCTTCCCTCAGCCTTCTGCTATAAGCTATAGGGAGCGTATAGTGATTCGCACTAGGAAACATCATGGGAAAATATGAAATTGCAGCGCTCAGTTGCCAAGTGCAGATGGAGGCTCCTTCCCTTCCTCCCGGCTGTCTGGGGGCTCTTGAGGAGGCAGAAGAGTTTCCCCTGATTTCAGGGGATATGTGTTTATGTGTTCGGATACCCCTGCATTCTCCCAACGCTTTGCTGTCATGGTTATTGCTGAGATTGCTGTGGGGGCAGCTGAGATTTCCCCTCGCTTGCTTTTTCAGCAGCGGGTTTTGGGCTGTAACTGCCACCTTGTCTACCGTCCAAGGTGCTGAATGGTCCGGACTGCCAAACTGCTCCCAAATGGGGACTCAAGGAGCTACTTTTGAAATAATTAATGGCAGAAGCATGTGTGCACGTCTGCAAGCTCAGATCTTTGACTTATACTTCTGTTTGCTTAATTTGAACACCACCAAGATATCTGGCTCTGCTTTCCCTGCTTATAGTGCAAGTATTCTGCTCTGTGGGAGTGGGACTGAGCAAAATTAGCAAAACTGAATAATTCTTTAGCTTCTGTTTTTATTCCCCCCTTTATTCTCTCTTCCTTTCTTCTTCCCCCCCACCCTGCCCCTGCCAAATGACAGAAACCAGACCCTGATGCAAAACAGCTAGGAAAATTTCTCCTTCATTAGGCTTGAAATATATCTTTACTAATCCCTAATCCACTAATTTACTCTGCCTGCCAACATGAATTTGGCTGAGTTTGTTTCGTTTCAGTAAACTCTAGTACTGAAGTGCTGCTGCAATTTCAGTGGTTTCGGTAGTCGCTAGTAGCCCCAAGAAGCTGGGAGCAGGGCGCAGCGGCGCCCGGCTGCGGCTCCGCGTGTCTCTGCTCCGTGCTCGGGAACGCTGGGAGCAGGTTTAGCCTTTTACCGTTCGTGATCTCCCCGACCAAGGATGATTCTGCTGCCCCGTGTGCGTGAGTCCCGTGTCTCCTGTGTGCAGCCACACGGAGACTCTCCCTTTCGTTTCCCGGGTCCCTTGCCCAGCTTCACGTAACCTGCGCCTTTAATGCACTCAAAGTTTGCCTGACACCTTAGAGTTCATTTGCCTTGTAGATAGCAGATTGGAGAAGCAGAAAGTACTTGTGAGAGTCGTGCGGTGCTTCAAATCATGCAGAAATTGTATTTTTCTTTTTTTCTTGTAACATCTGGCACAGAGTTTTCCTAGAAATATGTAAGAAATGTAGGGATTGAGTTGCAGAATGATCTGCTTCTAGTGGAATGATCTACTATCCTGGATTTTGTTCAAATTCCGATGGTTGTCTCAGTAAATTATGATATTAATTCTGGTTTAATATGGCAGTTTAGAAAGTAGTAATACAAAGATTATGTAGAGATATTTGTATTTAGGTAGCTGGAAGGGATTCTCAGTACTAGACTGCAGTCTGGTTCCTCTTGTTGTTCTGGGATCTGGGCTGATATGGCTGGATGTGCTGAGAAGTTCTGGTAGGATTTTCTGATATATTGCTTGGCAAAATAATCTCGCAGTATCGAATGGAATCGTACATTAGCATGAGTCATGTACAAGGCTGAGCAGTTGCACAGTTAAGTCAGCCACTTCCAGTAAATAGAATTCAAAATCTAAGGTTTATTTTATTTTTATTTACTGTATTGCATATGCATATTTTAATATTTTTCCAGGAAAACAAGTTTCCCCTGCACATGCACTCTATAATTAGATGATTGGAGTGATGCTGCCTAATTCCTAAAACAAAAAATAACTTTCTTGTGTGAAGCCAGATTTTTCCAAACTGTTCCTTTTTCAAGAAAGCAGATTCCTGTATGTAAGTCAATGTGCAATACCATGAAAAGTTCTCTAGTAGAAAACATTTCCAGCTGCTTTACTGGCAGACCTTGTTGAAGGGGAATTGTGCTGATGCAGGTTTGTACTTAAAAATTAAAAAAGGAAAAAAAAATCCATTATGTCAACTCACATAGATTCCCTGAAATCTTCTATTTCTTAACTTTAGGGCATAATGTAAAGTCTTATTGAAAGAAGTACTTCTCATCATTGTATCAATCATTGTATCAAAAGAGCATTTGGATTTCAGGTACTGAATTAAAATTGAAATGTTTTTTAAGCTATAGTCATACTGAGTCTATTTAGGGTTATGTCTAATAGCTTGACAATTCTGATGTAGAAAATTATTTTAGAATTCACATTAAATTTATTACTTTTCACAGTTCACCTTCCACTATATTGGTCTTCAAATATCTTTTTTTAAGTCCCTTATCTTGTGGCAGGATAGGAGATTTCTTTTGTTGTCCTTCGATCTGCCCTGCTCGGAGTAGGTTATGGACCAGTGTCTGCTCATTCCCTGGGCAGGTTTTGTTTGTTGAATTACATTCTGTGCAGGTAGGAAAGAGCAGTAGGGGGATGACTCTTTACCTTCTGTGAAGCCCTTTGTTATATTGTGGGGGGATTCCTACATCTTGTTCTTCTAATGGACTTTCCCTGCTGTGCTGCACCATGAGCTTGTTAAACAGGATCGTATGAAAATATAGGACAAGTGGAAATTGCTCTGTAATTTTTTTAATTGATGGGGAGGAGAAAATCTTTGCCATAAGACACAAATAGAGCTAAGTAGTAGAGTTTATGGACAATTTCTGTGTGATGGGGAGCTCCAGAATTGGCCTGGATAGGGAGATTAGCAGGTTGCAGCTCCGGGAAGGTTTTCTCCTGTAACTGCCTCATTGCTTGAGCAGTGCTGGAGTTTGCCTGCAGGTAAGGGTGGTATTGCTTCGTGAGAGCCGTCAAACGGTGGAATTCTTAAACTTGCTTTTGTGCATTTACCTGTTACCTTAACAGCTGGCTACTTAGAGGGTTTTAGTGTCTGTCTTCACTGGACTTTAATTCTCACGGAGCTCTTTGCATCGCTTCTGGAGTGAAGTTTTAGCTCTAATGGCTAGTCCTGGATTACATCAAAGTTTGTAACAGAGCAGAAAAACCCTCCCTGGCTGTGAGTTTTAGTTTAGGACCTTAACCATGGCCTGGGCCTTCTCCTCTCATGTCTTTTCTTGGTGGTTTTGGCTATCTGACTACTTCAAGTATTTTCTTATCAAGAAAATCAGGAGCAGCAAAGCCAGCAAAACTGCGAACAATTCAATAGTCCTGGGAGGAATTTGTAGCTAAGAACTGGTAGCTCCTGAGAGGCTTTAGGATGGTTGGGGCTAAGGAGGCAGAAGAGTACAAAGTGGCCTCGATAGCACTGGCACAGGGTGATGGACCACGGTACCTCTCCACGCTTCACCTGCCCATGGCTCTCTAGCTGCTGCGTCTGTGTTTCCCTTGCATTTTCAGACATATTAAAAATTTATCACAAACATTTAGAGAGGAGAAACGCATTGACTTCTCTGAAAGCAGTTTGTTAATTAACATCAAAGGGCTGCGCTGTGGCTCGCGTGCCTGCCGAGTGGCTGCTTGGAGTCCTGGTTACCATGGCAATGGGGGAAACGCGCTGGTTCCGGGTCACTCCGAAATTTGCACATGAAAGCGGCTGAGATTATTGCTGTCTGATCAAGTTATATGGAAAAGTTTAAAGGGAAGGACAACGTTTTACAGCCAGCAGCCCTCAACAGAATGAAACACAATAGCTGCAAAAAAGGATTATCTCTTACTTCTAAAAACATGAGAGCGCGGTTCGGAATGGTAGGAAAGCTTTGTTAGCCAAACATCTTGATTTTTTTTTCTCTTTTTGATGTTACTTTCCAAACGAGCGCTGCAGAACCACGCTGCCGTGCCGTGACGAGCGGGGCGCGCGCTGCGCCTGGCTGGGCGAGTTTCCCGCCGAACGGCGGCTCCTCCTGCGGCGCCGTCCCGGGGATTGTCCCCTCGCCGCTGAAAGTCCTTGTGCCGAGGAGGAATTGCAGCCTGCAAGGGGAGGAAGCGGCGTGGCCGTGTCCGGAGATGCTCCGCAAGGCATCGGGATAACAGACCCGCACTGTCGCAAAGGAGCATGTTGCAAAGGAGTTGGGTTTCTACCTGCAGACCAGGATTTTTCCCTTTGGTTTGGACCGTTGTCTTCCTCTATTCTGTTGGTTGATGGAGTTGTGGGATGTGCGATTTCCGTGTAACCTGTCAGTCATTTTAACGCTGCTTTTAATGGAACAATCTAGAGCTTTGCTACAGTTCTGCAAGCAGCTCCGTTACAGAGCAGAACATTAAGTTACTTGAATTCTTAATATTTACGATTTTACAATACTGCTCAGAAACCACAACTCAAGAAACATAATGAGTTCTTCAAGTTGTCCTTTAAATTCAGTATAAACAAGCATATAGCATCCTGTATCTTAATTATATATGAGGATATTCTTGCTATGAAATAGCATTGTTGTCATGGAAGCAATCAAGGCTCAGCAACAAGGAAGCTCTATTTGATTGACCAAGGCTCTTTTTAACAATACACAGAAAGGAATATCCATTTTAAAATAACTGCTGTAGAAATATATCTCCTTAAATGCCTTTCTCCCACCCCCCTGCCCCGCTCCAGTACAAAACTGACACATTTCCCTGGTAAAGCAATGTGTAAGGTATATTTATTGATAGTCCAGATTGTAATACTGAATTGCAGAAGGGGAGTGCACATACACATTTGTCCTTACCAAAGAGGTATTAATTGCTCTGGCAGAACATGGAGGCCTGCATCCTTTTTTTGTATATTATATGAGGAAGAATCAGCTAAGAATCTTGGTTCCATACATTTTTTATCGTTTTTTTTTTTTTTTTTTTTATGATACCCTTATGGTGAAAGGTACAGATTGGGGTTTCTCACATCTACATATTTGGATTTTAATTCTGACATTTTATTCTTAATATGACATGTTTCTTAATGGTTTCCCCCTAGCACTTTCCCATGGAGCTGAAATCGGTTTCACGTCGGTGTCTCTGGCCTGTTGGCCCTGGCGGAGCTGGGGACACCTGCCCGTGTGTGCGGGACACATCCTGCGAACGGGAGCGCAGGGGTAGGTGGGGGCGTTGACAGGGCCCCGCAGCAGCCCCCGGGCCCCTGGCCGTCCTGCGGCGCGTGTCCGAACGCGGGCGCCTCGCTGCAGTATCGCACCCGGCTCCCGAGGAACCGCTCTCGAGCCCTGTGTGCTGATACTGAAGGGAATGGGGACTTGTGACTCATAGTGCTCCAAAATCAGTTCGGGAAGCCGAGTTAATATAAAAGAACAAAATGACTGTGCAAGGGAAGCTTGCTTGTACCAATTTTTCTCTCAAGGCTTAGCAGCAATATTATCCTGCTAACAAAAAGGAAATCTAAATGATACACATGATCCTACCCTTTATTTTTAGCACTCTCTTATAATTACCTACAGAATCCCAAAAAAAGGTTGGTCAAATGCTGAAAAAAGATTACAATTGTTGTTTGAGCTCCAGAAGGCTTTTCTATTCTTTACCTTATTGGCTATTTTTAAACTAGTTTGGTTGGTGGAATGACTGTTCCTTGCATAAAACAGTCTCTCACCACTTAGATGCAGATATTCCTACAAGAATAGGCATATTTTTTTCTTCTCCAGCTGAAAAGTGCTTCATCTACAGCAGCAACAAGAGTGATACCATGATTTTAGCTGACCAATTGCACAACATGAATAATGCAGAGGGAAATGAATAACTCATCAGCAACGCTGATGCTGAGGTTTGTTCGCACCCAGGGTCCACTAATTGTGACCTGGCTCATGTAGCAGAGTCTGCTTAGAAGTCGTTGTGGAGGGGAAAGGGACTCCGTTCTCCAAGTACAATATTTTTAATAAATTATCTTACTGGCTTCAGTCACAGCATTTCAATTCCAAAAGCATCTCCTTATGGTGTTTCCTGGTTTGATCTGAAATGATGTGATTAATTTCTAATTCAGCATTTAAAAAGGATCCATTTCCTAGCACAGCTCTCGCGCACGTCTCGCTGTTGGTGACTTTCTAAATGTCCAGGCAGAGCAGTACTGGGTGGGAATGGAGGAAGTTTAGAAGAGCGAGATACTTACAGTGGTCGTCCCCTCTCTTGCTGGCTTTGTCAAGAGAGAAAAAACATTAGGTTCACTTTATCCGTATTCACATCTTTGGGGTATATGATTTTATATAATAAGTAGTTGGCAATTTTAAGAAAATATAGCAGCTAAGAATGATGAATTACATCATGTTGCATTTTTATTCATTTTCATTCTGGAGCTGTGATCGTACAGTCAAAAAAATGAGTCTAGAATTGATATATTGGTTATTTAATAGGAGGTGAAAATAGCATCTTTTTTCTCCTAAATCACTCTAAGTAAAAATAGTTATTTAATGAATTTTAAGATATATGCTGTGAAAGAGTAAAATCCATACAGCTTCATAAATAGTGACAAAAGGTGTTGCAAGTGTTGAGAAGAAACGGGGGGCGCTGGGGAGGTGAGGAGCAAACTCTCCTGTGACTGCAGGAGCTTCCAGCTTGCACAGAGGACTGAGTGGACTCGAGTGGAAGCAGCACTCCCACTAAAAGGGTTATTTTGATTTGTTTTTCATCCGTTTTGTGCTGATGGCCTGGCAAATGAAAGTAAAGCATTCAGCTTCGCAGAGGAGCAATAAGGATCCTAAGTTGCACAATGTTGCACTCGCTTTTGTATCATTTTTGAGTATCATGTATATACTCCTTTTTTTCAGAGGCTCCCTTCAGTTTTTTATTCTGAAGTCTTTGCAGCCCATTTATAATGAAAATTATTACTACATGCACACTTGTGAATGATAATAAAATGCACCGCAGTGTTAAGAGCTAATCCAGTTAAATCTCCATTAGGCTCTGTAATGCTATCTGTTTGTCACTCATGCAAAAGAAGACTTTCCTGGTGTATCTCTTGCAACGCCACGGGTGGTTTTGCACCCTGGCTTAGCTCGTAGCCTCAGAAGATGTAAGGCAAAGCTCCGCTCGTGCGGGCTGCCGTGGGACGTGTGCCTTCCTCCTTCCTGTCCTGCGCCGCTCACCAGCTGCTGGGGTTGGCACTCAGTGCCCGTGAGCTCGTGGAGCTGCGGGCGCTGCGGGTTCCGGGACGCTCTCCAGGTTCGCAGGAGCAGGGAGCCGCGGTGCCTCGGGAGGAGGGAGGCAGCTGCTGCGGCCGGCAGCACCCATGCGGCCACCAGACCGCCCTGGAAGGTGCCCGGCGTGTGGGCAGCAAATGGCCAGGGGCCAGATAGAGATAGACAGAAATGCATTTACGTATCAAGATACAGGTTCTCTGATTCTTTGGATGTCTTCAAGTAGAGGCCTGATTTGCTCCTGTGCTACTGAGCAGACAGGGCTTAATGAAATGCAAGGGAAGAGGTGTCACCCCTTGGTGTTGAAAGACCTGTAGAGAAAAAGCAGGTCCCCAGAAAGGGTAAGCAGTGGAAAGTGATAGTATCTGTGGCAGCACTTACCAAGTCCTCAATTAATTTTAGGGTCTAAGATATTGCGTGCCCAATTTCGGTGTCCCAGCTTCACTTGTCTGTTATGACATGGTAGATGCTTGGGATGTCCTGAGATGAGATTCTGGCTATTCCTGCTCTATAACTCTAAAAATAGTAATTGGTTCTGACAAGTCTTATTTTAGATTAAAAATTAAATATTTTCATTCATTATTTGTATTGCATCAGAGCACTCGGGGAGCCTAGGCACAAATGAGAAGCCTGCATAATTTAGGGTTTACAGGCGAGGAACAAAAGATAGTCCTTGCCCCAGAGATGGGCAGGGTCCCTCCGCAGCCAAGCGCAGGAGAGCGTGCCGGGGCCTGGGGCCAGAATCCGTGGATCAGCACTGGCAGCAGCAAATCACTGCTGTGTCTGTAGAAGTTATGGAAAAGGGAAGATTTGAAAGAAAAAAAGAGTGGTTCTTGTAGGTTACTCCAGTCTCTGCAGCTCACAGCCAGTCAGCAAGCCGTCTCGCAGTCTGTGCGCCATTATTCGTAGATCTGCAATGGAGGAATGTGTCTGCGTTACTATTTCAGCAGTCCACAGTTTGTTCTTGTTCTTCTAAGGTTGTTTCCTTTTCACTTTGTTCCCTTTCCTTGTGATTTTAATCAGAAGATGAAGAATCATTTCCATCTCCATTTCAGGGCTATGTGTACACAAAGTATGAAATCCCTAAGTCCTGCTCCCTAGTGTAGAGGGTGCATCCTCAGGGCAGTGCATAGGGAAAGAGTATTTATGTGTGTACTTACTTGTTGCAGGAGGAGAAATAGTATTGATGGCACTGAGAGAATTTTGGAGTTCTGTTTACAATTTCCTGAAGAGGAAAAGTACAAAACTAAGGGATAATAAGTCCATATACTTCAATCCCTGACATCATTTTTATTTTTTAGTTCATTTCTGTTATGAAACTGAGTCCCAATCCTGAATCTGATCATCATACTTGGATGGGAGTATGAAGCAGATGTGATTTTCTAGCATTCGGGTGCATCCTGGCTAGCTGACTGGCTGTTTGCTGTTTTTTTTTTTTGTTTTTTTTTTTTTTTTAAGTTTTAATCACATTCTCAAGTACACGACACATTCTTGATCTGGGCAACCAAATTTTTTCCATCTTGGCACTAAGTGACAAGGAATTATTCCTCTGTGTAGATGCAGGTGCAACGAAGAATTAATCTGACTTACAGCTTTCTAATTCAAATGAGATAGATAGTCATAGAAGGTTGTATAAACTCAGCAACAGCTGAGAATGCCCTCCAAAATACCCATGGAAATGTTTTAAAAGAAACATTCACACATGGAGCTCCATTTTTTTTTTTTTTAATCTGAGAGTTTCTTGTAAAGCTCTATTTGAAATAGTCTGTTTACTTCGGACTTTCTTGCCTTCTGCAAGACCCTATAGCCCTGGAAACCTTTCTTCTCCTCCTACACTCCATATTCAGCTTGTTCTTGATTACAGTTATTTTACCACTGTAAAAATTCTACTTCCAAAAATACGTATGAAAGCTTTTATTTCTGTGCTATTCAGCAGAAAATAACCACAGCATGGAGGCCGCAGAAAATTGTGGATCTTGTTTCCTGCCTACTTGCATTAAACAGTAAAGGACTAAGGCCACCAAGTCGTTTCCATCCAACTAGATGTGTCTCTCCTCTGGAGACTTGACATTGAGCTTTCCATCTCAAATAAGCCCTTCCACTTGATTAACAAAAGCTGGTCATCTCCCCATTCCAAAATAACATTTTGTCTAATTATTTAGCCAAAAAGAAGTCTGAATGTCTTTCCAAGTCACTGTCTTCTTCCAGTGAGGTTCTAGTCATGCTCAAAAAAGAGAAAAACAGTTCCTACTTAAATTTGTCTCTTTCATAAGTAGGATGGTCTCAATCATTTTTACATAATTATCTTTTAGATTATCATTTTTCTGAAGCATTTATCTTCAGAACATGCTAAATGCCTCTTCCATAGCTCTTTTCCCAGCATTTCCAGGATGTTAATAGACTCAAGCAAGACTACTTCTTGCTTATTCTGATAAGAAAGCTGGATTTTTGCTCTATAGATTTCTAAAGTCTCACGCTCCTCCATATAAATAAATGGGAATTCAGTAACTAAGAGTCAAATCTGCAGAAATATTAGTTTCCACACTGAAATGATTAGGAAATTACTTAATAAAGTGGAGTTTGTATTCCTGAGTTCAGGATGGAAGCTGTTTTGTTTGGGAGTTTTAGGCCATATGTGCCAACTCCTTGCACTGTGATAGTCACATTTTGGTGACGGTGCTAACTGCCCAGTCGGAGCCCAGAGCAGCCATTAAAATGGCACCGTGTTCTTTAATTTGCACTTCAGTATTCTCAAACGAGCTGTGTGCTCTCGAGATGCTTCAACTCGTGAGGAATGAGGGCTGCCTTAGTCCTGCTCAGTCCTGTTACGCAAATCACCATGGAGGATCCCATGAGCGGGGCTCTCTCTGGACTGACTCGGGTTTTCTCCGTGCTTTCCTCGTCATTTTGATAGCCTTACGTAGATGAATTTTTATCAGAAAGGTCATCTCATCTGATCTCTAGGTCTGGACACAGAGATAGGTCTTTCTTTAATTTTCTATCTAATCACCATTGTGAGAGAACTAACTTATTTTTATGAATGGTACCTCTTAGAAATGCGTTCAGACTGCACTTAAAGATTTTAAGAAATGAGTCGGTATGAATTCACTTGATAGTTTGTATCAGGGATGACTTGATCTTAATCGAACATGTCACCGAATTAGGAAAGGAAAAAAGGATTCTAACAGGACTGTAAAAGAAAAGTTTTTGGTTTCAGAAATTATGTTTTTTTATTTATATATATTTTTTGAATTTTCTGTTTACATGTTGGCTACTGGAAATTTGCTGATAAATATAATAGGAACATGAAATAGGTTTTAATAGCCTAAGTACTTAAAGAATAGTAGCATAAAAAAGTAAGTATAAGGTAAAGTATGTGGGCTATTTTATTTACTGTCTGAATAACTGTAGAATAAAGTGATTAAGGGTTTTGTTGCTTGGTTTTATTTCTAGCTTTTTCTTGTTCATTTTTGTGCTCTCTAATAGACAATAATGGAACTAAGTGATGTGTGTGGGTTTGGATTTTTTTTTCTCCTTTTTGTAGACATGTTTTCGAGACAAGGACGTGTACGATTATACTCACACGCAGAGCACAAGATGTGTATGTAGGAGACTGCAGTTTCCACACAACAGTCAGCTGAAGTTTCAAAATTTAATTGGGAGTTTGAAATAATGTTTTGGATTTTGAGGTCCTGGCACAGAGTAAATTTCATTGGCAGACATTTGGAGCTGCGGACAAAACTGGCGTAGCTCTAGGTGTACTTAATAAAGAAAGTAGAAAATCTTTATTGTGTCACTGTTAGAATAGTTTGTCACTTTTAATTTTATGACGCTTTTCTTACAGATAGTTAATTTATTCATAAGAGAGAAAAAAAATCTGTATTTCCCCAATTTGAAACTTTAAATTGCTTGTGAGACCAAACAATTTTGTTGATTTTCCTCATCTTCTCATCTTTTAATAATTTTCTTGCTGCTTTAGAGAAGATTGTAACATAATGGGCAAAACATTATGGGGAAAGCATATGAAATTTCAAATGGTGACAGAAAGCCCCTGAGGAAAAATATTTCCATCACAAAGTGTTCTCTCTTCAAGGAATCTTTGAAGTCTGTCATAGGACTCCACATACAAAAATCTTCCTGCTTTGTTTCTTTTTTAAATTAATCATTTGAACATTTTTGGGGGCTTCAGATGTTTACTGGGTGATTATTAAAACACTGAAGTACTGAAAAAGACTCATGAGGCTACATATTCGCCCTCATAGCCTTTTTATATTTTATTTTGACAAACCATCAATTGGAATTTTTAATTCAAACTATTCTCAAATGTTACAGCATTTTTACACAGTATATTATCAAAGTATCAAGTCCTTTGATAAGGGTAATTAAACATGCCAAGTTTGTTTCCATAGCCCTAAGTCTGCAATTGCTTACTCTCTCGTTATGTTACGAGACTTATTTCAGCTCTATTTACAGCAAAGCCAATGGTAATGTTCCATCCAGTTCTAAATGGTAGTATATTTGTCGTTAAAGTTAATGATCAGGATTTATTTTGGAAAATATAATAAAGCAATGGCATTAGGCAGTGCAATCAAAGGGAAATAAATGTCAGTTAGGTATTGATGAGGGTTGTCTTTGTAGAACAGTAGATTTTTGTGTGTGTCCTTTATTAGGTAGGTAGAGTGAGGAATAAAAAGGCTATCTGTTATTTCTCAAAAGATATGTTCAAAGAAATTATATGAAAAAATAAAAAAGAAATATGTCGTTGAGTTTGCGGATTGGAAGGTAGATGACATGTAGTTTGTGTGAGGTTTTGCACCCGGTGGCTGCCAGCGCAGTCCGTAAGGTGTCACCTTTCCCTCCAAACAGCAGCTGCGAAGTGGCAATCCCTGGAAAGCTTCATTTGCTGCTGCGGTCTCAGCTGTCGAGCCTGGAAGCCTGGCGCAGGCTGTGGCTCTTCTACAGACATTGTCTTACCTAGTGTGAGTACTGCATTGTGAGAGAAAATCCTATTTCAAGACATCTGCATCATTAGCAATGGGAATATCTTCCTGTTTTGAAGAGACCTATACGTTGAATTAGAAGCCAAATGCTGTAGCAGTGGGACCGTTTTGCCTGGCCTTGATGAGGGCCAAGTAAGGTGTGTTTTTGTTTGCTTGTATGTTTTTCTTTTAAATACTCAGGGTTTAAAGAGAAAATTCTGAATATTTTGAATGCCGCGAAAGAGTCTTGGTTTCCCAACAGCATGTCAGAAAAGGGAAACTTCCTATTTTGACGTTTATATACGGGTCAGTCCTACCCTTTTGCTTTGTCTTCATCTGAGAGTGATTGGAATTTCACACTGTTTTGCCCTTGTTTTTGTCATTGGAACATATCCTAGCAGAAATTTCAACTCATAGAGCAGGGTCCTCTTCATTCTAGATTTATGTAAAAGTTAACAAATTGCAAATATTTTAATAAAAGCAGTCGTGATAACTCAGGAACAGAATTTAGACTTAATATCTGTGCTAGTGAGTACATTACTCAAAAATAAGAACATGTGAAATGGCATACTACTGACATGAGCTGATTATGGTAATGTCTTAGTACAAATTTTTGAAAATCAGATACTATAAAAATATACCATTAACTTTATGTTAATAAAATATTTTGCTTGATGCCTTTTAAATTATTCATTTGAAGTAGTCTAAAAATATAAAAGAACTCTTATTATCATTCAATTTACATGATTACTTTAAGTTCACTTTTTTGGTTTAACATAAACAGAGTATAAAATTCCCATCAAGCTTTTGGATATTTGAAATGTATCATTTTATGCAAAAAATGAGCCTGTTAGTATCTTAGCTTGTCATTAGTATAAATATAACTTCAATTTCTGATTTGCAACTATTTTACACATAGAAATTACTGCGTTTGCTGATTTGACTCATTATTTCTGCTTTGATTATTCATGCACTCTTTTGAAAAAACAGTTTTAAAAAATAAAAGCTAAAAGCTTGATAAATTGCCTAAAGCTTGATAAATTGCTAAAACGTTATCATGAGCTGCTTTGGCTTGCAGCTCGGGAGTCAAGGTGGCCACGGAAGGAGGGCTTGGGCCGGAGGGGTTAGGTGCTCTTCTCTGAGCTGGGCTTTGCACAAACGGTGCCGTTGGCCCAGGCGGGATTGAGGCAGGGCGGGACTTGGCGGAGCAATGGGCGGGAAGCGGAGAGGAGCGGGAGAGGAGGAGACCTGGGGGGCTCCTGCGCGCGGAGGAGCTTGGAGATGGGAGCACGAGAGGTGCTCACTGCTTGGCTGGGCACACGTGAGCAGGAAGGAGCCGGTGCCCTGGAGCCCTTGCTCCTTGTGGGGGGGTGTCAGGAATGGATGGCTTCCTTTGGCTTCCTTTGGCTTCCTTTGGCTTCCTTTGGCTTCCTTTGGCTTCCTTTGCTCTTTCCAGGAGTCACCTCCCCTTTTCAGTGCTTCTCATTTAATCCCCACCAAAGCTGCCCTGGCTTAGAAGCACTAGATAATACGTTACCGTGCGCTGCTTAGCACTTTTTCCCAAATGGTTGTTTAATCTCCATATCTAGGTTAATTTGAAACTGAAAACCTGCACATTTCCAGGAAGGGGAAGGAAAGTCGGCTGCGGTTCTAAAGCGTGAATGCAGTAAAGTAGAGGCATCTGGATGCGGTGGCTGCTGCTGCGGGACATGTTGCAGGGCTCATACAACTTGTGCCCAAGTGCTGTACTATCTTAAGCTCTTTGGCTGGAATTGCTGTGAAATCTGAGGAAAAATTAATATAATGGGAGTTTTGCAGGTGTTCACAGAGTCTAATTTTAGGAAGTCAAGTGAAGTTCCTGAGATAGGCAGCTTGTGTCCTTGGCTATCTGAATCGTCAGGGGGAGAAGAGAAATACGATTTTTGAGAGAAGTCTAAATAAAGTCACTGCTAAGTTTAGACTCTTTAGCTTTTTTTATTGTCTGTGTGGGTCTTGGTAACCCAAGGTAGGTGTTTCTGTTAAATATAAGACTAGGTAAGTGCATCCTTCGCTGCCATTTACTGATGAAGCACATTAAAAAACAAGCCACTTATTCAACATTTTGACTGGAGCTCTCAGAAATTTGCTAGCCAAAGAGAATTTCATTTGACTGAAAATTCATTATATGAAAATATTCAAACCCGAGAGATTTTGTAAACATGGGTGGTAAATTGTTCCAGAGAAGAGGTAACGTAGGAATCCAGATGACTACAGTATTTGTTACTTTCAGGAGCTTGCAGAATCAAAAAAAAAATCAGCATTGAAGATTATCCTGCGTATTTTCCAAATGATCATATTATTGTGTTTCCTTGGTTGGTAAATGGCTCAAGGTTCTGGTGAGAGCCGTTTCTCAGAGGTAAGAGGTACAACACGATAGCTTGATTTCGAACTGCATGACTTTTCCCCTCTAATTTGTGAGCAGATAACCCCTAGTTAAGGGGTTTTTTCTAGATATTAGTATGCAGGCATTCAGGTAAGGAACTGTCAGTCATTCTGCCATGTGCCTGATAGATGATTTTGTTTTCCCAGCTTATGCAGAATATAAACACTGTCTTTGCAAGCATCTTAAGAAACAAATGCCTTGCATCAGAGCGAGCTGTGCGTGCGGAGCGGCTGGCCCTTTGGAAGGGTAGCCGCGCGGAGCGCTGCAGGCTGGACGCTTTGCTGCGGGTAGGGCGGTTAACAACGTCCCCGCGGCTGGCGCGGTGCCCTCCTCCGAGCAGCCTCGCGCCGCTGCCGGGCCCGGCTCTGCCCCTCGCAGTGACACCAGTGACAGGGAAGGGCTGCCCCGAAGCCTCTTCCAGGGAGCGCCTTCTAGCACCAGGGCTGGAGAGAAGCACTTGCCATCCATGAGGCTCTGGCAGGGATAAAGCCCCTTGGACGTGTTCCCTTTCTTTGGATGGGCAAGTGCTGCAGAGCATTGGGTCATGTTAAAGGAGACGTGATTAAGTGACCAGCAGTGTAGAACCATGTGGTTTACTTAAATTGCATTTTGTTTAACCTTGTTAAATGTAGTGATATAGGAAAAATGGGCCTCTGCTATTTCCTGTTTATTTAGAATCAGGTTAATTTTTTGTGTAATGAATTTCAGTATGGATTTACAAGCTGCTTATATAATTGTAGAAAAAAAATGTGCTTGAAATGTGTCCGTGCTCCTTGTGACCGTAAAATAATATTATTTCAACACAGAATGATTGAGTTGTATGTAATAGCTCTCTGTTGAATCAGCTGAGGGGAGAGGAGTGCTATGACCTATCAAGCATGTCTCAATGTCATTCTCCTTCCCCACGAAATAACACACAGCCTTTCAAACCAGGCGCCTGGGGAAGAGACGGAGGGTGCAGCTTCTCCATCTCCCAAATACATGGGCAGTCTCCAAGCTGGAACCTCCAGCTCCGTGTGCGGGCTGCGTCCCGGCTCCTCCTGCACGCTCTGGTTGGGGTTTTTAGCGCGAGCTGCTTCATTTCTCCATGCTCCAGGTCAGCTCTCACGCAGCTCTCGTGCTGGGCTGCCACGGGCTGGGCTTGGCTGTGCCGGTGCAGTTGTCTGCGCTCCACGGGCAGGGCCGGAGTTTGTTTCGCTGGCAACTCGGAAATCAGCGCTGGGTCTGTGACGCGCTCAGCTGCGAGTGGATGGAGGAGCGGCTGGTTTCAGCTGCATGAAATGTCCCCTTGGACTTGGCTGTGGTCCGGAGGAAGGTACGCACTGGCAGCCGCATGAAACCAAATCATGTTTTACTCTTCCATGACATTAATCCTCGCTAGCCGTGGGTTTCTCTGTGCAGTTCAGCTGCCGCTGCAGCGAGAGGAGGAGGATGCGACCGAGGGGTGGGAGCTCACGGAGCCTTGCCCGGACATGGTGCGAGGTGCCCGGCTGAGGGCCAGGGAGGGCGGGCAGAGAAAATCCTCCTGCCCAAGTTGTTGGGAGCACTGGGACAACAAGGAAACTTCCTTCCTTCAGTGGACTGCCAATGCAAGTGGGTTTCCAAAAAATGTATAAAATGGATTTTTTCTTTACAATAATCATTACATGATACATTTCCTGCTTCACAAGAGAAATATAAGTGAGGCTCTGGTGGTCGAGTGATGTTTTCTCTGCAACGCGATGTTTTTCTATGGAGCTGTTCTCTGCGTGCGAGCCATGCAGAATGCCTCAGCTTGCTCTTGATGGTTTTTCACTCTTCTAGTTTCCCTGGCACAATTTAGCTCAATGCAAATACAAATTCGAGTCCCGCCCTAGGTCTTTCAAATGCCCCAAGCTGCTTCAGGAGCAGAGGCAAACGGCACTAGCATGTGGCTTGTGGTTCCAGAAACGATTAGAGAGCAGCTGAAGTTACACTCATCTTTCACACAGAAAATATTGCTAAAAACATCCAGGAGATGTTTTTCTTTATGAATTTGGGGTTCCTGGAAGGTATTCAACTAAGAAAACTATATTTTAATGTTTAATTATTGTTAACTTAAGAGATGTAAATATTGTAGCTAGAATCCTTCAGGATTCTTCATTCTGAAAATTTCCTATTAACTCTCTTCACATATGTTTAGGAAAATATATTCCTCAAACATGCAATTTTATTGTTTGTTTTCTGGGTGGTGCATAGATTCTTTTAATTAATATATTTTATACTGCCTTAAAATGTCGAATAAGGTTTTAGATTCCAGAGATTGACATGCAAATCAAATGTGTGGCCTGTGGTTTTGGATTTGCCCTAACCCGTGTGGTCTGCACGCCGGGACATGAGGCGGCTGGAGCAGCCAGGCTAGGGGCCAGCAGCATGATAAAGAAGCTACAGACATACCTGAGTGAATGGGGCTTTGATATGAAAATCTCAAAATTTAGATCAGATGCTGAAGCCTATTACTAAGAGCGCTTTCCATGACAAAGAAGCTGGTTTGGGGGTAAAAACTGGAAGGCAGCAATATTACGATAGCTGGGTTTCTCTGCTTAAGAAAAATCTTCTTTCATCCTTTTGTATGACACTGAAACATGAAGATTCTGAGGTACATTCTCTTTTCAGATGATGGTGCAAAACCCAACTTGTGTCAGCTGACTTTCTGTTAAGGCAAAATGTGGTCAGTCTTTAGACCTTTGTGATGTTCTGGTGAGAAAAACAAAACACATCGGGGTAGACATTTCTACAGAAATGGAGAAAAGCAGACCATCGAGGAATTAAAACGGCAGTATGCACGTCTATGGTAGTTATATTGGTCAGTGCAACCATAAATCTAAAATTAGTTTTTAACAGATCAAAGAATTGTTCTCCATAGTCAGTGCAAATGCAGACTAAATCGAAAGTGGTCAAAACTACCTAATTTGACTGAGCAAAAGTGAAGTAGGCTTTGGAGCTTAGTCCCCATCTCCAGTGATACATGTCTGACAAATCATAAATACAGTATATTTTTACATATTTGTCACTAACAGAAAAGAGCTCAGCAGTGAGAGTCTTCCATTTAAATATGTTTTAATTTAGCCTTTTCCCAGTTTAAGAAAATTAGGAAAGTTAAATTTCGCACTCATAAAAGGCCAAGCTGTAGGGACTTTCAATATCCATGGTGATCATGATGCCAATATACTGTGCAACACACAGAAAAACACTTTCTCCAAGAACTTCACTGGCAAAAGAGGATTTATTTCATTTGTGAAGTTTCAGGCCTAACATACTGCTGAATGATCCTTTTTGAAATAAAACATGGGCAAATTTCTTCAGACAGCATGGAGGATTAATTGGGTAGGGGAAAGATAAAGTTTTACAGGAACAGTTTACTTATTAACCAAGGCACATAGCCTGGCTCGTGCACTCTGGAAGTGCCTCAGACATGCTGGCAAAAGATCAAGGATCATATAGAAGCTTAATATAATTTGCCATTTTTATATGGGTTTCTGTCTCGTAACTATTGGGAAGTTGTCATTGATTGCTGCCATAAAGGAAAAGAACAGCCACTCCCCATGAAGCACAAATTAACCATAATGTGCAGAAAATATTAGAATTCATGTTGGATGCCAACAAGTAAGAATAACAAAAAGCATGACTGATGAATAAGAACTTCTTATTGCTCTTTAAATAGCACTTTTAGAGCAATTTGGAAGTGAGCTAGTATACTGACTAATGCTTGCCTAGGAATAGTCAAAATTGTTAAGGGTTTTATTTTAGTTTAAACATGTCTGAATTTTATGGATCGTCTCTGTGAAGAGAAGAATAATTCAAGAATTTATATACAGAAAAATGAGAGAAAAAATAAAAGAAACTACTGCTAGAAGGGGAAAAGCTCGTGAGATTTAGATAGAAAATGATGTATTCTTTAGCATTTAGCATTTCCCCTAGGAACTTGCCATTATTTCCAACTGTTGTTCTTATTAAAGGCTCTACACAAGGCAAAATATTTGGAAAACTTGCAGTGTATTTTCCCACTTTTTTTTCTTCCTAATTTGGATCTTGAGTCATAAGCATTAAAGGATGCCAGCTTTGCTCATATTTTAGCAAAGGTAAAAGCAAAAAGCAAAAAATAATAATAACCAGACTGAACTGTTATCCTCCTTTCCTCATTTCCAGAGGATCAATAAGACTAAGGAAATAAGGGAATCCAGTGTCTCCTTTAATTGGTAATAAAACGTCTTCTCTAGCTCCCTGCCAGTTCAGCCTCTGCGTTGCATCAGTGGCTATCAATATCTCAGGTGCATTTTATTCTATTTTACCCTCAGAGCAGTCAACTGTTGAGGTTTGTTTAAAGGATTACACAGTTTGCAGATGAAACCAAACACCGATGCAGACTTTCCTAAACTGCATCGATGGGTGCAGTTCAAAAATGCAGTTCATAGAATCACAGAATGCTCAAGGTTGGAAGGGACCTCTCGAGGTCACCTAGTCCAACCCCCTGCACACACAGGGTCACCTAGAGCACGTGGCACAGGACTGCGTCCAAGCGGGTTTGGAAGATCTCCAGAGAAGGAGACTCCACAACCTCTCTGGGCAGCCAGAGTTCCCAGTTCAGTGTGGGCTTCGCAGGGTGCGCTTGGGTTCGTGCGAGCTCGGGGAGCCCAGCTGTCTGCATGTGGCAATATCTCAATCCTTCCTTTCCTTTCTTGCATTCTTCTGTCACGCTTTTGTATGTAATTTTGCAAGAATTTGTTTGATAGACTTTTGGATAATGCATGTCCTTCCGACCCCCTGACTCTCTGAGATACCTGAGGATAAGTTGTGGTACGAGTCTGTACACGGTGCTTTGAGTTGGCATTGAAAGAGATCTTTTGGTTGCATGTAAAATTTAGAGAAAGTCTTAAGTTTTGTTTTCATCATTATATTTTCATCCTGGGGAGAAGGAAGGCAGTGGGGAGCTCTGCTCTGGTGGACGAAAGCATTTGGTAAATAGCAATAGAAGAAGTAACTCTTCAAGAAAAACACGAGAAATCCTGCACGGAGTTCCCCACAGAGGACTGCTCCGACTCTTAATGCCGCTGCAGGGGAGCCCCAGATGTCCTCTGGGCTCTTTTGTGCAGCGATCCTCCTCCTTATAGAAATCGTATGTATTAATTCTTAAATCATATTTACAAGTAACCTGCGCAAGATGTGCTGATGTCTTGAATTTTCATCAGGACCCTCCCTTGAGTTACAGAAGGGGACAACGCTTGGGCGCTGGAGCGCGTCGCGGCCGCTCGTGGCACGCGGCGCTGTCCCCTCAGTGTCACCCTGCGCGCGGGCCGGTCCCCCCGCCGCGCTGCGGGGCTGCTGCTGCGGCCGCCCTCACTGCAGCGGTGAACGCAGTGAAGGCAGTGGCCGCAGCGGAGCGGCTCACCCGCCCGAGCCGCAGGGCGGCCCTGCGCGCTCCTGCCCCTGCGTAGGATGATCCTGCCCGGGCTTGTGACCTGCCCTCGTGCCGCTCGCGTGCACGGGGAGCTGCTCCAAAAGCCTGGAGGGAGCCTGTTCATTCACACACCAGCGTTGCAAAGTTACTCTGCTGAGAGCCGAAGCCGCTGCCAAAATCTGCTATTGCACCAGCTGCCAAGAGCTTTATTTTGCTTTTTGTAGCTGCTTTGATATAGTTTACTGTATTGCTTATATAGACTGTATATTCACTGCTAGATATTTGATTGCTGATTAAGACTGGTTTTAGAGGAAGGCTGTGCTGAATTTGTACTCGAGGATCACGAGCTCAGTGCAGTTACGCGCAAAGTGCATCCTGCCATTACATTTGAAAAATCAATACTAGATTTTTTTCTTAAGAAGAGTAGTTACTTGCTTGGAATTAGCGCTCAAATAGTCCAAAGACCTTTTGTTCAACTGTTGTAGATCAGCACAGATGTTTTTTAGGTGCGATTTCTCTAAAAAGCGATGTTTTTTCAAAAGCCCTAGTATTTGAGATTCACATGCAGACTTGATTTAAAGATAATATTTTAGATTTTTTTTATTCATGTATTTTTTCATGTAGATTGCTACTGGCAGTGAATGGTCTCCACCACATGTTTTTGAAGAATACTGATTTATGAAATATTTATCTGATTTTCCAGATGCCGCATGAAGTCTGTAAAACCTCTTAGTTTCCAGTGGGTTTCAGTCTGATGCTTAGATCCGCTCCCGTGCTGTATTTTGGCTCCTTCTCCTCTTCCTTTCTGGGCTCGGTGCTGCGCTGTCCCAGCCCGCGCAGCCGCGGGGACGGGCGCCCGCCCCGTTGTGCTCCCGGCGCTCGGGGTCGCTCTGCCCGGGGCGCTCGGTGCTGCTGCTGAATCCCCTGGTAACGAATCTCCAAATGGAAGAGCCGCTCTCATAGATGTGCAATTTCTGCTTAGTGTTTTCACTGAATATATTTCAATGTGATTTGCATGTGTAGCAAAAACCCTGTTATCATTTATATTTGTTTTGGTGTATTTTCTGTTTTGTTTTTGTTTTTACAATTTGAAATGTTTGGATAAGGGAGGAAAACTTAGACAAATGAACAGTTACTTCAGTTGTTTGTGCTCTTGTCATCTACTTGCTTTCAAGCTGGTTTACTGTTTTAATTAACTGGTGCCTGATGTACATGTTCTGTGCACTTTAAAAAAAAAAAAAAAAAAAAAGCCAGTCCTTATTCCAGTTCTTAGAGAGCTGATAGTTTAATTCTTCTGTCTGCCCTAGATTGTCTAGTTTGGCTCAGATGAAGGTTCTTCAGAAAACTCACAATGCCCATTAGTTCCTCTGTAAAATATCGCAAATAAACTTGCATGCTATAACAATTACTGAAAAATATCAGAATCCCAGATATCAATCTTTAGGAAAAAAAAAAAAAAAGATGCTTTTACTAAATCCCGATTATTAAATTTTTGAATTTTGAGAGGAGAGGATGACTGTCGCTGTGATAGCGAGCAGAATGCACTGCCTCCTCATTTAGTTTCCAGACTCTTTCTTTGTGTGAAGTATCCTCTTCTGTTAAGAAAGATGATAATTCATATAAAACAAAAAAAAAAGGTAGGAAAGAAGGCATACACTCAAGAAGTCAGCTATTATTAAATTGGTAGGTAGAGAGAAGAGGTCAAATTCCTATATGTTCCAGAATTTTTATTAGACTTTATAATGTCTTTTGTTATTTGTATGCATTTAAAATAAACAACACCCCTAAATATAATATATATGTGTAATTAGTGGTCTGATAAAAACTCTAGACAGGATTTGTAGGCATTATTGTCTCATAATTATAATGATATTCTCTATTGTGAGAAGAATACAATAGGACCTCTCCTATTATTAAAAAAAGTCAAATTTGTAGAACAATTATTCACTAAAATTGCCCATAATCTTCCAGAATGGATTTTCTTTGTGCGTGTTATTTTCATATAAATACATAAATGAAGAATAAATCTACACAAGATAAGAAGAGAAAATTGGAAGTCTTCTCAGCACTTTTTCTTCCCCGCAGCAGGAATTACAAAATGATTTTGTTTCTTTTTTCCAGTTCTTTGCTGTTGCCCAGCCAACACCTGAGGGATCTCCAACAAACCTGGGAGTAATTAAAATTCAAAGCTTCAGCATTCAGATACTTTTTACACTTTTGCTTCTAACTAGCAAGAAATTTTCCAGACAAGCTTTTAATTAACAGGTGAGTTTGATAGGTGAGTGTTCTGTAAATGGAAGGGATATCAGAAAGGGAGGACTCTTTCATACCCACAGTTTAAGACCATTAATTCATTTGCACATGGATGTTCCTGTAGAATCAATTTACTTGAGTGAATAAATAAAACAGAAGACCCAACTACTGGAAAGCAGCAGATTTTTTGTATTTTACCCTATGAGTGCCTGAACAATTATAAGCTTTTACAGTATGGACTTAGAATTGCAGTGCTTTAAGATTTTCAAAAATGTTTTCCTTTGGAACAGAAATACCATGAAGTAAATGTTGCATTAAATGCAATTGAAGAGTGTGTCAGTGACTTTGGCTACTGGTTGCTAAAACTTAGTTTATGGCAATGCTCGGTTTTAGACCTAGTGTGTGCTAAGTGAGTGATGTTATTTTTTTGTGATGTTATTTACATAGCGATGTTATTTACACAAGTGATGTTATTTACATCCAAATTACATGATTGCGATACCCAGTTTCTGCTGCTGTTGGAGCTGTTCTCTCGCAAAGTTGTCGCCCCGCTGTGTGCGCCGGCCCTCGGGAGAGGCCGAGGCAGGTTCAGCAGTAACGCGCTCTAGGAAATCAACCTGCCAGTGAGCACGGGGCAGGCCAGAATTTAGGAAGCTGTCTCACTCACCTTGCAGCCCAACTGCAGGGCAAGGGCACCCACAGCATCCCTGCCTGACATGAGCCTGCTGTGTTTGACTAAAAATAAAAGAACAATGAAAATTCATAGGCACCACAAATGGCCTGTTGTTGTGCTTAACTAAGCTTTACCCAGTTCTATTAGGATTGAGATAATTTTACCTAAGCTGGCTGTACAAAATGCTGGGGTCAAGTCAGAACTCAGCCCCCAGACTGGGTGAGTGGGGAGTCCCAGGCTCCTCCAGGAGGTGGCTGTGGCTGGTGACTCTGCAAGTGGCAAAACACTTGCCTCCCAGGGACCTTATTAACACTGGGAATTGGTCCCCTTGTGAGTCATGATCCTTCTGAGTGGCACTCGTGCATGCTCAGCTCCTTGAGCAAGAGTTGCATGACGGGGCCTTTAGTGGGAGACTCACTTGCGGTTGGAGGCAGAAACTTCTGTTAGAATATTTAGGACTTCTTGTGTCACGTGAAAACACAAGAAGTCCTAAATATTCTTACAGAAGATTCTGAGAATATTTGATCTCTCTCAAAGTATTTTCTTGCTGCAGAAGATTCCAATATACTTTTCTCTAAAAATGCCAAGTTGTTATCCCAAAGACGAGAATGCCCAGCCTTGCCTTGCACTTTCTTGCCTGATAGAAGATGGATTTTTCTCTGTGTATGAATCAGTAGAGGGCAACATCTCCTATGGAGTGCACATAGGCTCATCTGACAGCATGTTCTTCTGGCTACAAGGTAGAGCTTGTGCTAGTGTATTGTAGCTTCCTGGATTATGTTTGACAGTAATGCAGGAGGTTGCCTTGATTTTTTTTTTTCCTGTTGATTTTATGCCCTGACTCTTAGTAAGCAAAGCTGGCAATGATGTTAATTCTCTCTGAGCGCCCCGGTGTGTCAGTTCAGGCTGTCGTCTTTCTGCCTTGATTGCTTTGTTGTGTTTGGTGTTGGAGAAGTTTATTATTGCTTCCTGTTCAACGTGTTTAACAGGCTGCTCAGAGCGTTTCTTTACAAAATAAATAAATAAACGGTAGGAGGAAAATGACTGCACAGTATAACGTACTGACGCTGCTCAGCTCCATTACTCTACATATAAAAACCTGCCTGCTTCAGTAAAAACAATTCATTTAATTAGTCCCTCATCCCCACTGTATCCCATAGTCCAAATGTATCCTCTTCTCAAATGGGATTGCCTTTATAAGCTCCTAATCCTTCGTGTCCTTGTCCAAGGAAGGAAAGATCTTGCTAGACAAGTGTCTTGTTCTCCATTCCTAGTGGCTGAAACAACTCCCATCATTTTCATTTGCTGTATCTATGTATTTGTTTAGGATTAAACATGACCTACGACCCTTATAGCAAAGCTGAACATGCATAGCCAGTGTTATATTCGAGTCCCTGAACTTAAAAATTAGATGTTCGGCTAGGAACTCCGAAGTCAGCTCCTCAGATGGTTAGGGACAGGGTGGTTTCCATGCACTGACCATCCAGGGAACATGCCTCGCTGCTCTTCTAGAACAGATGGTGCTTTCAACATACTGTAAGGTCACCAAATTCAAGCTGTTAGGAACCAAAAACCAATTTCAAAGTTCTGCAGCTCTCACAGAGATGGCTTTGCCAAGCAACCCACTCTGTTAAAATTTGGAAGAAACCAGTTTGCTAGGCCCGGTAGTGGCAGCGTGTCAAGCGTGTCCAGGAGGCTGCTCTAAATCGCTCTTTGGGACTGATCCAAGGATCAGAGAGCAAAGGCTTAAACCACCTTTAGCTTCCCCGGAGTTGAGCTGAGCACCATAATGCTAACCCAAAGATCTGGCTCAAAGCTTTATGAAATGGGAGAATATGTGAAAGCAAGCTGTGAAGGCTTAATCCAGATAATATCACAGTGGTATAACGATGGGCTGCGGCAGCAACTGGGAGATTTGGCAGCGGCTGTGTCTGTGAAATGGCCAGCATTTCCTTCCCAGAGTTACGATTTCGCTGTTATTTCTTTGTTAAAAAAAGAAGATCCATTGTTAGAAACAAATATTTTCAAAGTATTGCACTCTGTACTGAACAGTGAGCACTGCTGTACACTGAGAAACAAATTAATGAATCAAATATTGCAGTACTATCCACAGGGGCTCGTTTAAAAGCAAATGCTTGACAGAGCTGGAAACTAGCTTAAATGCAAATGAGCCAATGTGATGAAATCTGTAATGTTTGATTCATTAATTTGTCTCTCATTGTACAGCAGTGATCATTGTTTAGTGTGTGCTACTAATGAAAGACCCTTAAAGAGTGTGTTTCCAACCCTCTGGATGAGGTTTGCTTTAAGTTTTGTAGCAAAACCTTTCATGGTCGTGCAATGTCCCAGCAGCGTATAGGAGAATGCCTTTAATTGTTTTTTTAAGAGTAATATTTAATATATATTTTAGTTTTCTTGTGATGCAGACTAGCAGATGGAATGAAGGAGAGCCAGGCTCATACTCTCAACTGGCTTTCTAAGGGCCACCAGCAGCTAGCCTGCTATAGTTAAAAGGAGAAAAAAAAAAATGCGAGGGGAAAAATAAATCTGGGCTAAGTGTTGAAACAGAAAAAGCCAAGCCTCCCTCCCACCTTGATGCCGTTATCTTCCCAAAAATTTGAATCTGCTGGAAAATCACCCAAAAGAGGGGAGGAAAGTCTCAACTTGTTTTCTTACCTTTTGCAGAAGTTAAGCTATTAAATACCAACTTTGACAGGCATTCTGGTAATGTATATTTAATCTTCTATAACAGTAATATCAGCCTCCATTTGTCAGCTCCATAACTCTCAGCCTGTAGTTGTGTTTCTGTTTTCACTTCTCTTTCAGATAGGATTGGAGGATTATCAAATTAAATGGCCACTTCAAAGGATGTCATAAAATGCAGAAACCTGGCCTCCGGTTACAGAATTGTACCTTAGTTGGTTAAGGATTTACAGGCACAAATGCAGACATTTGTATAGGTTTATTTGTATTAGGGCTCATCAATGTAATGAGGGCCTTGATCAGTAAGAATCTCCACACAGGATTTTTAGAGCCTCATAGGGTATCAGGAAACCAGAACTGTTCTGTGGCTTGTCAGCAGCATGTAATAAATAATTGGCTTGGTTCATATTTCTGAAATTCTTGTTCCAAATCCAAATAATTTGCACTAGGCCAATCTGTCTATTTATTTCCATTTCATAGCTTCTGGTAAGTGCAGTGATAAGTGAGAGTTTTGCAGGTACCTCTAGACATGGAAGCTAACAATTAAGCACAAAGCAAGGATGCTCCCAGGGCAAACATAGTAATTGCCATCATATCATCCTAGGAATGGGATTAATTTACAGGCCTCTGAAACGTATTTTTTTTTAAAGGACGGTTTCTATTTCCTTGTCTTTTTTAGATTGCAAACTCAGATGTCAAATGCTGTTTGCTACAGAGCAGTTAGTTCTTGAGGTCAATCAGAGAAAGTCAAAGTAATTAAAAATAAAGGTTCTTTTCTGTGGAAACAGCCTTCTAAAATGAAATCATAGAGAGCCTGACCTTGCTGTAATCATAATTTGTTTTTCATAGCACACTGTATTACTGAACAAAAACTATAAACCCTTTTCCAATAGCAACCAAAATGACTCGAAAAGGAGACTTAAATAGGTGTTTAGAAGTGTATAAATCCTGATGAAGGTTTTCTCACTCAAGAACTCTCTGGAGTCTGCTGTCCTTGGCCCTCAATATGGAGCAAGCTGTCAGGATGAGAGGGAAACCAACCAACCCAACAAAAAAAGGAAGGAAAAGAAAAAAAAAGGAAATTTCATGTTTGTTTTCATCCAGCTTTGGACATGTTTTAGGCTTATATTTTTATTTAAGTCCTTTTCTGTACCTAGGCTCACTGGGACGGCCATTTCATTTCAGCTTCCCTAGTACCACTTAGACTCCATTTCTGCTTATCATCTTGTCTTACTCTAGGTGAACTGTACACACTATGCTCTCTGGATTGAAAATTATTTTGAAGTTGAAAGAGGAGAGAATAGGTAATGTCTTAGTCCATTCATGGATAACCACCTTTGTTCCTCTGTAGCCAGAGACCAAATCCCTGTGTGTGCCGCTGGTTCAGAGCCAAGGCTCACCCTTCCCAACCAACCAAGGCCCTGGCGCCAGCGCCAAGGGGTTAACAGAGCACGGCTGGGGGTGAGGAGGTGGAGCTGGTGCTTGGCAGGACTTTGTTTTTTGGATTTCTCTTCTTTTGTATTTTTTTAACATTATCATTCATTTCTGTTCATTAGATCTTTTCTAGTCTTTGAAGTCCTATCTAGCATGTGTTTCAGTTTTCGCTTGTGTCGAGCTCGCCCGCGCTGTCGTGGCTCTTGGTCGCTGAAGCGCTTTCTCATGCTGATATTGGTTTTCACCCATGGACCACAGTGGTTCTATCGCCGCTCGTCTGAATGTCACCCCACTGCCCAGCGGCCGCCCTTCACCATCCCTTTTAGCATGTCCAATCCTTTGCATCACACTTTTGGATGGTTTAATTCCTCAATTCTTCAGCCGATGGTATCAGAGCTGTTTATGTTACTAGGCACAGCCAAAGAATTATAACTTGTATGCTCTGTTCCGCTTCATGCCCGTGTTTATTAGTGAGCTGGTAATGTTGTAAGAAGTTGCACTAGCCTTTGCTTGATGTAGTGTACAAACATTACAGGATAGTAATTCAAAATGCGTTATCTCAAAATAAGGTTTGCTTACGAACTTTTACTTTCTATTCATGCTACAGCAGGTGGTTTCTGCTAGCCAAAGAAAACTTTTTTTTTAAGGTTATTTGCAGCTATTGCACGAGTTTTCCAAAACGAAAAGTGCTACTGCTTAAAAAAAAAAAAAAAAAAAAAAAAAAAAAAAAAGACCTGAACAAGTTGCTGGACGCTTTATTTTACAGTTTTCCAAAGTGTTCCTGTCCAACAAAAAATTTTTACACTTCACTCTTTATTCACATAATATTTTAATGTTATTTAAAACAGCTTTCGGAAGTGACAGTCATTCCTCCTAGTCTGCAGTCTGATATTTGAGAATATTTTTCTGTATAAGTGTTTGTTGTGTGCACTTATTTTATAGTCTATATACTTGCAGGAGGAGACAGGGAAATAGCAGGCAGCAGGTGAGATTTAAAATGAGGAAAAACTCCTTAAGGCTTCGTGCCGGGTCCCTGGCCTGCATGGCTGAGGTGTCCCAGCGCCCCAGCCCGCTGCAGGCCCGTGGCTTGGCTTTTATGTACGGAGTAGCTGGTGAATCAGAAGGCAGGAGTAGTGTCTGTTCTCCTCTTGTGTAAAATTTAGTTTTGTTCTTAGGAAGAATCTTTAAGTACTAATGTGAAGAATTAGAGGAAACATTAGAAGATGTTGCACAGAAAAGCTCCCAGGCTTGCTAGTTAGCTCACGGGGCCTTCCTTAGATCCGAGCTCCCCTCTTCGTGGTGTAAGGCATGTGACTAAAGCAATTTGGTCTGCAATCCGCAGAACATGCTGTCGACTTCGCCTGTCTGTTTTTGTGTCAGTGCTTACTTGGCTCTGACTACAGTTGTGAGAAATTGAATAATAAGTCTCTTGCTTATATTTGATATGCGATTTTTAGATGTTTTATGCTATTTCCATATATACATTTGCTGAGAACTAGTCTTTAAAATTACTTTTTACTTATCTTTGTGACTCTAGGCTTTGAAGTAATACTTCAATGCCAGCTGAACTGAGACATTTCAACAGTTTTGGAGCAGGGTCTGAGCATGGAGCGCTTGTTATTCTGCACCACGCTGGAAAACTCCCTCCTTTTTGAAAGTTTTATCATGTAGGAGGCTATTAAACTTATGAGTATAGGCTGAGGCATGAATAAATCCTGAGTCTTACTGATGATGTCATTATAGTGGTCAATAAAATATATAGAAGCAAATGCTTTTCATGCTACTAAGATCAGCTAACCAAATCAGGAGACACGAGCAATTAACTCTTTAATTAAGATGAATGGTTGACATTAGCCCTCCTTAAACCCTGCTCATCACCGTTTACAAATAGAAAAAGACGGATATCTCCTTCCCAAGAAATCTAGCTTTTATTTTTCATTCTTTGACAGCGTCTCATTCTTTTCACTTTGTAAACAAAATCACTGATGAACGCTGCCAACCGCAGAGATTTAAGCAGCCCCATTCAATCAGTGCTATTTCTCATTGCTCACAGGTAGTGTGTATGCATTTAATTTATTCTTAGGCAAGTTGCATTGAATTTGTGTTTTAAATTGAGAAAAATAAAGAGTTTTTGGTGCCCGTATACCTAAGACCAGATGAATTCTATCAACATGACGTGGTAGGGGATGTGAAATTAAGTGCCATTCATTTTCTTGCCTTTGAACTGGATTTTTGGTTCAGAAGGAGGTTTGCGTAAGTTGAAGGAATAAAGTCCCTTCGTTTTGTCCTTGCAAACGGGAATAATCTGTCTGGAAGAAGAAAAGATTATCTCTTGCAACGTTTAATACACATACTGTATTTGTAGAAAAATTCAAATTTGCCAATGATTGAAATGTCATTGTCCTTTTGTAATCCTACTAAATCCCATGATTCTAACTAATGAAGTCAAATTTATTGCTACCTTTTATTATTAATGGCATATGGCACATATGCGAATCTTGAAAAGCAGTAGCCTGTTTCTCTACTGCATGTATTCAAATAACGTACTGCTGCATATGTAGGACACAAATTGGAATCAACAGAGCTGTTGAAAAGAAGAATTTAATACTGTTACCACTAATAATTCTACACGTGTTTAATGCTTCAGGTACAGCTTTTATCTTTAGCCTTTATATTGATGTTACTGTGGGTGATTTTTGGGAAGCTTATTTTGCAAAGCAAAATTAGGAGGTTGCTTTCGAATTCTGTAACAAGTCCTTTGTTCAAAGAGTCGGAAGTGCTGAACATATATTTAAATCCAGCCCTCTGAAGTATGGAAAGTGGGTATGATCTTTCCTCCTGTAGTTGCCCCATCAAGTAGAAGAAAGTAGGTTCACCTTATCTGTTATCTTTTTGATAAAGCAATATAGGCTTGCAGCAAAGAAACAGAAAGTTACTCTTTGAAAACACTCTTTTATCGTCACAGGTTTTAATGGCAGGTAGGAATAATGATGTTTTCAGCTTTCATATATGCTTACCCCCACAATAAAAATAGTAAGCCAGACGTTTTCCTTAAATACGTTATCTTTCTGTCCTCACTAGTGCCTGTCGCAGGGAACTCTTCAGGTCATCTCCTCGCCCCCCTGTGCAGTCACTACTCTGCTAACAGGTCCCATCCACAAGAAGTTTCATATTGGATATCTTGGTAGCAGTGATTTGATTTCTTTTTGTCTAAAGAAAAAAGGATAAATACTAGTTCAAGAAGTTTAGGATCTGTTTGTACGAGAACAAAGTAGGAAGGAGAACTAGAATTGCAGCTGAGCTCAAGTGTGTGATTACACAGCGTGCGTCCGTGCCAGGATGCGGAGAGTTCCACAAGACAGTGTTCCTGTGGCCTTGTACTGAGCCCAGACGTCCAGCACTGGGTCGTTCCATTCAGGAAGTCTTTAATGGTACAGGTATGTCCAGAGAATTGACCTTCATGTTGTTTAGGTAGGTCCCATGAAAGAGAACAGAGGTTGTGCCCCAATTTCAGTAGCAGAAGCAGAACAGCTCTGTAGCAGAACAACGCTCCTGAGTCCCCATTTTGAGGCTCAGCAGCTTTGAAGCCTTTTTTGACCTTGTGGCTTGTTGAACTCTGCTACAAGGAGGCTAGAGAAGCTTGGGGGAAGGGTAACGAGGGCAGTGGTGTCATCTGCGAGACATAAACCTAAGTTCCCCTTTCTTCTGGGGCTGTGATCCCTCTGGTCGTCAGCCATCTTGTGGGATGCTGACCCGCGGGGGAGCAGGGCCCTCTCTCCGTGCGGTGGCTCCGGTGTCTGGCTGCCACCGCGTTAGACGAACTTGGACTCGTGGCCGCTGCTGCCTATTTTGTCACAACATCGGTGCTCCACCAGCAGGTCTCGTGGTACCCGTGAGGGTGGCGTTGCCCAGGGCTAGGCCTGGTGCCCGGGGTTGTACCTGGTGGCGCTTGGCAGCCACCAGGCTCCTATAGGCACCAGGCAGCATCGCTTTACCCAGGGTTGTCTGTTCTCCTAAAGAAGGCAGCGCGAGAGCCACCTTGCTCCAGGAAAGCGGCTATGGAGAACGGAGTCCGAGCGGAGAAGTGGGAGACAGCAGGAAAGCAGCCGCCTGTGTTCCAGCCCCTTCTTTGGCTTCCTAACGGGCAAGGGAACGTGGGAGCTGTTTGAAGTGCTCCGCAGTTGCCCTCCCCACAAGTCCTGTCGCACGATGTGCAGGTAAATACCGAGACGGGAGTGAAAGGGGCAGAGTCCCCAACAGCACAGGTTTTGTGGGGGAACCCTTGCAGCTATTAGGGTGGTTTGGCTCCACAGCAGAGTGCAGATCTACAGTTTTCAGCCCTGAGCGTAATCCCTGTATTGGCATTACAAAGAATTTGTGAAAATTTCGCTTTAAAGCAGGTATTTTTATACTCTGTATATATATTTAGGTATGGGTATAGCTATAAGTGATTTTCATATCCTTATGGGGAAAAGAGGAGCTGATCTCTTCATATTTTCTGCCCATCTGGTTGGGGAATCAGTTGTTACGAAAAGGCAGCACTGTTTATACATCTGTTAAAAAAGTAAAGTATTGCTGTTTAAGAAGATAAGAGGACATTAAGATGGGAGGTATGAAATAAATAAAAAGTCTGTAGTGGAAATGGAGAATAGAGCTATAATCAGGAAAAAAAGTTAATTACTTCATTTTGCAACTGACAGTTCAGTGAAGTTTCTGTTTTAATATTATGTGCAAGCCAAACTGCCAGGTTTTATTTATCATCTGATATAACTGTAGCTCTAGTGCAGGATACTGGAAAAGCTCTCTTGTAGAGTTTTACCTCTTTAACCTCAAATGAGAACTGGCATTCCATCTGGATAGTGTCCAATATGTCACATTCTGGTAGTCATCAACCACCTCGCCTTATAAATCAAGAGCACTGATTAAATAATCAAGATTTTTGAAATGCCTTGAGGGAGCTGTACGCTTTTTGCATCAGTGATTAGTATTCAGCCGTAATAGTGAAATCTATTTGAGCTGCAGATATAAAACTGCCTTTTGCATACTAGGCATAATCAAAGAGATGGTATTCAGAAAGTGTGCTTCCCCCAGACAGCCGAAGGTTGTGACTTTTGCCACGGAGCCATTGTTCGCTTAAGTGAGCTTTGTCCTTGCCCTTGTTCAGCCCTTCATTCACCAGAATCAAATCTTTGCTGCTGCTGTGTACTGGGAAAATGAAAACTCTAGGTAATAACTTTTGTAGGGCAGCTGGTTAAATAGAACTCGAGCCCTTGAATGGAAAGCAAGTTTAATTAAAGATCTTTTCAGTTATGAGAACTTAGCTTACTGGCAACAACAAAAGAGATGATACAGTGTGAGCGTGTCGCGGTGCCAGTCGTTCCCCCAAAAGGCACCGTGCTAGCAAGGCAGGTGACACAGTGCTTACTGGTTGCAAGACAGATTGGTTAAGAGATAAGTTATTGTTCACAGGGAAAAATAGCACCTAAGAAGTAGATCTAACATGAAATTTTAAGGATATATAGAAATATAAATCCAAATACTTTTCCCCAAGCTGCCCAGATGGTCACTGCTTATGGTGAAATTACTCTTACTTCAAAACCTTTAAAAGCAAAACATTCCTTCCAGCTGTCAAAGCAATGCTTGAACCCTGATGGGAGCCTTGTGGTACATTGATCCGTGTAGTTCCTACAGCCTTGTAAATGTGTGAGCACATTTAATGCAGTCTGCGTAAATGGGCTTAATGCGCCCTCATTCCTGGCCCGCAGGTGACTCGAGATTACAGTAATTGTGGCGCGGGGAGGAAGGATGGTTGGGGTTGCCCTATGCCCCTGGCCAGCCCCATCCTGAGTGATGCTCCGGCCGCTTTCCTTTCCTATTCACAGTGCTTGGGCAGGCAAAGCCGCAGCAGCAGCGCTCATCCAGCCTCCCCGCACCTCTGCAGACTGAAGGACACTTGGTTTCCTCTCACTGCACCAGGTAGCCTTAAAAAACATGCTGTCCTTTTCTTCAAGCTTTGCTTGTGTCCTCAGGCGATGCCAACAGCCGTACTGGTGCTGCGCGTGCCCTAGCAGAGGGCTGTGTTGCGGGTGCTGTCGCAGGACACGCGTTTTGTTCATTTTGTTCAATGGGTAAAAGCTGATTACATGAGGGTAAGGTATGATGCCATTAATAAGTTGGTGGCCTAGCATTATTCTCATTCATACAGGTAAATTTTCCTGTATCCAAACAGGCTACACCTGAACCAATAGCTAGGAGCAGTCTGTGGCCAAAACCATTCTGGGAAGGGGTAACAGGACGACTGTGGGACTGATGGCTTAGCCCAAGAAATTGCACGGCGAGGACCATGCCCACCAAGTTCTTGCACGTGTCCTGGCCTTGCCCCCCTGGATAGTAAAATCCCTAAACATCAGTACTGTAAGAATGTTCCTTTTTAGTGCCAGCAAGCATTAGAGGCCATGTGTATGTAGATGCAAGCCTAAATTAAAGCATGTGAAATATTCTGGGATTCCTGGATGACAGAAATTGCATAGTTGAAAGGTGTCACTGGTACATTGGGGATAGAACATAAAGGCACAAAAATGCTGGCTAAATAGAAAAGCTCAAGAAAAAAGTGTGGCACTAAATATCCCTCCCTTCTCTCTGTGCGGTGCTGGGAGGTGGCCTTGCTCTGTAATCCCAGCTGTGATCAGAGCTGTTTAATCAATAGGATCCGGATGTGAAATGCTAAAGCAGAACTTGACACGAGGTGAGGGAACAAAAGGGACTAGGATGCAAATGGAGATACTCTGTAATTTTAAGCACAAACTAATTTTTTCTAGGTCAGATTCGTAGCTAATGTAAACCAACATAATTCTGCTGACATTTAATGTGGTAGGGTATGTACAAAGTGATCTCTGCATGTTCCAAATGAATGCTTCTTCATTTCATACAGTAAATTGGAGATTAAAGATGTTTGACCCTATAATACTGTACTCGTTTGGTGTTTGATGAATACTGGCCTTCAGCTGCTGTGTTAGGCAGTTATCTACTACCGATGCAGCCTTTGCTTATCTTACTTTTAAAGACAGTTATATTTTTACCTCCCCACTTCTCTTATCAGAGCTGATTTTAATACTAGCTGGCATCCCCTGTGAGCAGGTATCCTTGCCCATGCTGCGCCTCCTTGTCCGATGGACATGCCGTCTCCCGGAAAGGCCTCCTGATTTCACACGTGTTTCACCTGAAATACAAGTTCTTCTGCGCTGGCTTTAATTGAGTCTCTTTACTGTAGCTCAAATTTCAGCTTTGCCTCAAACTGCAGTATTTTGTTTTAATAGCTAGAGCTGGATATTGGCATATATAGTGAGGTCCAGTAAATGGTGGAGCGGGGGTATTAACAGAAGAAGGAGATCAAGACAGTTTTGTAGTTTGATAGACAGAAATCAACTTCAGCAATTTAAGGGCTCATTTCCCAGGTCCCACACATTATTAGCTGATCTTCTCAGGAAAATCCCCCACTGAGCTTGGGGAATGTTTTGGGGGAAGTGTGTAAGGAAAGCCGCACAGAGCCCATTGACGTGAGTATTTTAATCCTTGTGCTTCTCAGCTTAATACAGAACATTAAATTACTCTGCTGAATAATTAGGCATTTGTCAAGGAAAATAGATACTTATTAATGGATGATTTGCCATATTTCATCCTCTCCACAGCAGACATGCTTACTCTTCTATTATTCAGAGAGTGCAAAAAGTTCTCTATATTCATCTACTCAGTAATAAAACCCATATCTCATTCATTTCAGTGAGTGATGTTTGCATATGGAGGCTTCTGACTCCACTTTCCTAATTCCTTTAAACTATAATTCTTTGTCAGTCTTTTAAATTATGCGTTAGTTTATGAATTATTGTGAACAAACGCTTCTCAGAAATGATCCTTGCCATATGGCCATAGCTGAATTGAAGAGATGGGGACCAAGTTCATAAAAAAGGCTGAAGCCCCCTTTCAATGGACAGGCACAACTTGGTGCATGTGTTCAGTGTCTGCAGTTCCCAGCAACATATGGCCCCACTGCAGAAATGCTTTAATAAAATACCAGGTTCTAAAGTGATGAAACAGGTGAGGTGCATCATAACTAACCGCACATGAAAGCTTTCCACAAGTCAGGAATATTCCTTATTGCAGGAAGAACATCACTTTTTGCTCATATTAGCAGTAGCAGAAGCAGGAGGCAGTAATAAATAGGATATGAAGGAGTCCGAAAGGGAGACAACCGACCCACCTATATGAGGTTTTTGGATGTTCTTCCTGTTGCTGGTTTCATTTAAAGCATTATCTGAGCAGTAATATATTCAGCAAGTGACATAATTAAATGAATTATACAAGGATAAAGTGCTGGGTTTCATCAGGAGCTGAACTCCATGTCCAGGGAAGGAAATAGCGAGGCTCTCCTGGGCTTTAGATCAAACCTCAGATAAAACAGTTTGATTAGTGCCGTTTGACCAGTCTAACGGGAAGTCTGTGTGAACTTGATCTCATGCTGTGTTTTTAGCATATTCATACTGATTATAACATGGTGACCAACATGCTGTATGCCTTCAGCCTAATAAACTCAGGGCACACCAGTTTTAATATATGAAAAACCCTCTTGCACTTATTTCAAATATTGATGGATGTTTGAATCTCTTCATTTAATTCAAGCAATATTAATTTTCATCACCTCGCAAACTTCTGTTATGCGCCATAACCTGACCAGGGAAATTGCCAATGTGATGTAATGGGCGGGTTTTTGTCATAAACGTAGCCGAGCAGTTACGACCCCCATAGGCGCCGTGGCCGGGTGGTGAATGCACTGGCAGGAGCCCCTGCTCCCCAGGGTGGGTGTGTAAGTAACCGGCCGCACATCTGTGGATCGTAAGAGGGTAAAAAACCCACCCCCATCAGCTGGTAAGGCTTAC